>NC_143069.1:23623030-23774545 GCF_052426305.1 Pelodiscus sinensis | reverse complement strand
CAGCAGTGTGATGCCGTTGCAAAGAAAGCAAACATAATTCTGAGATGCATTAACGGGTGTTGTGAGCAAGACACGAGAAGTCATTCTTCCGCTCTACTCTGCGCTGGTTAGGCCTCAATTGGAGTATTGTGTTCAGTTCTGAGCACCGCATTTCAAGAAAGATGTGGAGAAATTGGAGAGGGTCCAGAGAAGAGCAACGAGAATGATGAAAGGTCTAGAGAACATGACCTATGAGGGAAGGCTGAAGGAATTAGGTTTGTTTAGTTTAGAAAAGAGAAGATCGAGGGGGAACATGATAGCAGTTTTCAGATATCTAAAAGGGTGCCATAAGGAGGAGGGAGAAAACTTGTTCATCTTGGCCTATGGGGATAGAACAAGAAGCAATGGGCTTAAACTGCAGCAAGGGAGATTTAGGTTGGACATTAGGAAAAAGTTCCTAATTGTCAGGGTAGTCAAACACTGGAATAAATTGCCCAGGGAGGTTGTGGAATCTCCATTTCTGGAGATATTTAAGAGTAGGTTAGATAAATGTCTATCAGGGATGGTCTAGACAGTATTTGATCCTGCCATGAGGGCAGGGGATTGGACTCGATGAACTCTCAAGGTCCCTTCCAGTCCTAGTATTCTATGATTCTATGATTGTTTTATGCTTTTGTGATGTCTTTCCACACTTGGAGCGAGCTATGGGAGTGAGGCATTCATGGGTAATCAGTAACATGCTTTTCATAGGTATATGCTATGAATGCCATGTAAAAAACAAACAGATTCCAGACAGTTGCATGAACATGCCCATGCATGTGCGCGCGCACATCCATCCATCCATCCATCCATCCATCCATCCAGGGGGAAAATATGTGAGCGGGACATCAAGCTGAGAAACCAGTCTTGGCACCTTGTGTGTTTACCTGAACCTATATTTGTGTGCATGCATCTCTTTGCATATTTTTATATTTTGTGAAAAGATGTCATGTACATAATAGAATATAAACTGGAAATTTACATCCTGTTTGTCCCATACAATGTTGTGCTAACTGTACAACCTAAGATCTAACCTGATATTATTAGTGTAGAATAGAGATGTGGTAGCTAGAAAGATTACAGAGAAAATTTTAATTGCAACTGCCTTGCCAGATAGGAGCCCAATTAGCAATTTGCTGATGAATACATTATTTTCCAATACAGCTCTTAGGCCTCCTTTCTTAAAAGTACTGGAGCCGACTATCATTGCAATCTTTCCTGTTTTTGATCTGTCCACAGGTGGTTAGTAAGTACTTTCCCTCTGAACAAGCCACAGATTTTATTGAGGCCATACTGGATGGTATGCGGTCTGCTAGCCCCTCCTGTGCCACAGCAGCCGGTCTGTGGATGAAGATCATCCTGAAGGAGTGTGGAGGTGCCATGCTGGATGAGGTAAAATAGAAGCTGGAGAGGTTTTTCTGGCTAACCTGCAGGCTTTCAGGTCTTTGCCATCATTTGCAGTGAACACAAGTCTTGCTGTTTCTCCCCCTGGGATTGGAAGTTAATTCCATCTGTGTTCCTATCCTGAGTCAGGCAATGGGGGAATCAACAGCAGAAGACAGAGATAATCTAACGGTACATCTGCACTAGCTCGTTAGTTCGAGCTCGGTAGGGTAATGAGGGCAAGCGGAGTTGCAAATGAAGCCCGAGATTTAAATATCCCGGGCTTCATTTGCATGTTCCCTGGCGCCACCATTTTTAAATCCCCCTTACTCCAAACTCCGTGCCCGCGGCTACATGCGGCATGGACTAGGTAGTTCAAATTAAAGATCCTAATTCGAACTACCGTTACTCCTCATGGAATTAGGATCTTTAATTAGAACTACCTACTCCGTGCCGCGTGTAGCCGCGGGCACGGAGTTCAGATTAAGGAGGATTTTAAAATGGCAGCACCCGGGAACATGCAAATGAAGCCTGGGATATTTAAATCCTGGGCTTCATTTGCAACTCCGCTTGCCCTCATTACCCTACCTAGCTCGAACTAACGAGCTAGTGTAGCCGTACCCCAAGGGAAAAGGAAGATGCTTGATTAGTTGTCTATCTTGTTGTCACAGTTTCCAGCCATGAAAGGCTTGGAAAAATTAGACTCCGAGTAAAATGCAAAAAGAGAATATCCGGCCCCAAGAGACAAGCTAAGTGAACTACATCTTCGGGCCTCAGATAATGAGGGGTCTCTAAAAATACCCCCAAATTACTAGTTTTTACTTGCCTCTTTGCCTATGTATAGATAGATAGATAGATAGATAGATAGATAGATAGATAGATAGATAGATAGATAGATAGATAGATAGATAGATAGATAGATAACTTTATTATTTCTCTTTTCATTGTCCTTTCTGTTAGAATAATACATGTTTTTTTGGAAATGCAATGAGGCCTCTTTAACTTGACATAGCTTAGGGCCTCAGCATGTCTTAACCCGGTGTTGCAGCCAGGTATGGGCAGAGATATGCATAATTTTTGTGGATTAAATCTATGCAGCCATGTCTAAATACTTGTTTTTTGAAGGGAGGAATTTCTACAAGAACAGCAAATTGCTAAACGACTAAATAAAGGTTTTGGCTCTGCAGAATGAATGCAGAGAATGGAAAAGGGACATTTTTTCTGGTTTTATTCTGTCCAGGTGCCAGCTATCCTGAGGAGAATATACATTCATATGCCTACCATCAAGCAGGGTAGCTTGAGGCAGTTCCTGGTGGAGGCAGTGTCCATTCTAGCCCACCATCACCTAGAGGCAGTGATCTTCAGCCTCCTCACCAAACGTCTGCCGATGGACAGGTATATAGTGCTCCTTACAGTGTTCATTTTGGTAACCATGGATCCCACAGCTTCACTGGAAGATGTAAGGCTTCATTTAAGCCACAGACAGGTTGAGATAATTCCTAAAGGTTAATAGCTTGGGTCTTTCTGCAGAAAGGTCCAAGACCATGTCAAGGTGGGTGCAGGGAGAAATTAAGTTTCATTCTGTTTCCATTAATTAATAGTTGCTTTGGCATCCTAAAGACTTCCCTTCACTGGCATCACTGGAGTGGACTTTTGCCTCTCCAGACCCCTGAACTAACATCACCCTGGAAATTGCCAGTGACTGTTCGTTTTCTGGTAGCATGAAAGCTTCAAATCCAAATTCCTGGCTGATTAGCAAGGATAGGGCACCAGGCTTTTGGTATCAGGAAGGGTATGGCTGCTGGAATGGAGTTGTCATTCTTGGTACTTAAAGACAGGGCGGTAAGCATATCTATCATTTCATTCAAACATCCCTAGCTGAATTATCAGTCATCTGTGCTGGAATCTAAGAACATAAGAACGGCTGTAGAGGGTCAGACCAAATGTCCATCTAGCCCAGGTTCCTGTCTTCAGACAGTGGCCAATGCCAGGTGCCCCATAGGGAGTGAACAGAACATGCCCATTCTGGCAAATAGAGGCCAGGGAATGCCATTTGTAAAGAGGTCATGGGCTAGCCACAAATATTTGTTCTCATAGTTGTACATCCAGTTAGTAGGAAGATCATTTTTCTTTCTTCAACTTGTCTCCCAGGCCCTAGATCTTTGGGCATCATATGCTCATGATTCCATATCTACTGAGAAGTAGGAAAACAGGAACTGTGATTAGAGCTCTGTGTCCTTTCCTTCTGAAGTCTAGCATTAATGGTTATGGTGCAGTAAGGCTAGGGTTGTGTCTATACAGCACCCTAAACTTGAAATAAGATGCACAATTTGCACTCCGCAAATTGCGTATCATATTTTGCATAGCCTATTTTGAAATGTGGCGCTTCTACACAGCACCAAATGTCGAAATAATGTGCTATTTCAAGCCATCCCTTATCCCTCATGCAACAAAGTTTATTGGGATGGCAAAATAGTGTGCCCATTATTTTGAAAAATATTTCAAAATAACGGGCTGCTTCTGTAAATGTGGGGTAGGTATTTCGGGATACCTCCAGGATCCCAAAATAGTCATGCACTGTAGAAATGTAACCTGAAATGTAACTTAACTTAGTTCTGTAACTAGAAACTCAATATGTAAAACATGAGGACCATATAAGGAGGACAGCACTCTGAACTTGCTCATCATAGGCAGGGCTTGACAAATAATACAATCTACGCATCCATGGCGTGTAGATTGTAACCTGGAAGAGCCGGGTTCGGGCGATCTGTGCATGCGCAGATCGCCGGACAGCGCGGCTGGTGAGCCCTGATCATAGTCAAGGAGAAAATGTGTTCTTTACTTGAATATGATGCATATAGTCAGAGCCACAAAAGTCTCCAGGGGTCACATATAACCTATGTTAAATTGCAGTAACACCACTGAGCTGTGGAGATCTCTGGGGACAGATCCCTTGCTCGCCCCTCAAGTCCTGAAGGTCCTAATAGAAAGAATAAAGACTCCAACAAGCCAAGAAGGAAGCATGACCTCAGAGACAGAAACTGACCTGCATTTAGCAGCTGCTGCACCTCTCACAGTAAGTTAGACGACAGACATGTATTTCTCTGCTTTGTGACAAACATGCTGATGGAAAGCTAGATGAGTGGTATAATATTGTCATCTGGGCACTTCTTTTCTGAAGTACTGTTTCCTGGATTCCAGCTGTGCTTTCTGTGGCAGATTTAGAGTATGTGGCTGATTCACTTAATAATATCTGGCAATTAGAAAGTCTTTGAATCAGATTTCTTACAGTGCTTTGCAAATGTTTTGTGCAACTCATAACATGCCTTGATAGGTCCTACACATTTTTACAGCTATGGGACGCTAAGGCACACATGGAGTGAATTGCTCTCGGTCATTCATCAAGTTAGTGACAGGAGTGAGAATTTAGTCCAGCAGGTATCAGAAGGGGAGAGCGTGTGATAGTGTTAGGAAGAGACCTCTTCTTTTACCATGCTCTCCTTTCAGGCAACATGTGCCATCTTTGAAGTGGTGTCAGCATTGCAGTTGAGCAAAACTGTGCAGGAGCTGTTCCCGGAGTTGTTCACTGTTCTTCTGCAGCAGATCAGCCAAACCCTGGGACAAAAGATGCCTTTGCCCAGGATGAGACGCCGAAGGAGGTTATTTAGAAAAGGACAACAACTATGTGAGGGCAACCCTTGCAGGTAATTAGAAGAAAGGGAGCAAAACAAAGAGAATCCCAGTACATTTGTGTGACACTCCCCAGGAGTTCTCAGGGTTATGAGGCACCTTACCATCACCTGCTTTTAATATGAGAAAGTCTTGTTTGTGCTTGCTATAGGTCAGTTCCCTGAAACCACCAAGCTCTGGCAACACAAACACTACTATCTAGGCCTCCTCAGGCCTCAGTCTCTTTGTCCTCTCTTTCTGACTACAGCTTAGAGAATCTCTATCAACAGATTCTCCTCTAAGAGAAGTCTCCCTGCGATTTACGTGCATCTCCCCACCAATCGGCTTTCCCCCATCTCTTAGTTTAAAAACTGCTCTACAGCCTTTTAAATGTTTAGTGCCAGTAGTCTGGTTCCACCCTGGTTTAGGTGGAGCCCATCCTTCCTGTATAGGCTCCCCCTCTCCCAAAAGTGTCCCCAGTTCTTGATAAATCCAAACCCCTCTTCCCTACACCATCGTCTCATCCACGCATTGAGACTCTGAAGCTTTGCCTGCCTACCTGGTCCTGCGCATGGAACTGGAAGCATTTCCAAGAATGCCACCATAGAGGTCCTGGATTTCAGGCTCTTTCCTAGCAACCTAAATTTGGCCTCCAGGACATCTCTCCTACCCTTCCCTATGTCATTGAGACCTACATGTACCACGACCACCGGCTCCTCCCCAGCACTACACATAAGTCTATCTAGATGCCTCTAGCATTTTGTCTCTTTTGCTCTCTGTTTCCCTCAAACACTGCTGTGGATGTCCCTTTAGGCAGATTCCTTATTCATGGGAGAATAGGTTTGTTGATTCTATAGCCCCACTCTAGCCAGGCAATCAGGTACATTTCTATCCAATTAGGCTTTCTCTGGGGAAGCTAATTAGTACTAGTAGTTACCAGAGTGCTGACCCCAAGTACAAGCTCTCAGCACCCTGTCACATCTCGCTGGACATAGGGCCCCAAAATATCCATTAGTGATCACTAATCTCTCTGTGTCCCAGCTTTTGGGGTCTGATTGTGAATTTTTTCCATATTACTGTACTGTGCTAGTGCCCATACACCTTGCAGATAGGAGAAAGTGACTGCAAAATGTTGTCCATAGCAACACTAGTAATATGAGATGTATGAGACTGAAATACCTCCTGGGAATTAAGTCCTTCCAAAAACAGTGGTCCCCAGGATACTGTCAATGGATGAACTGTCAATGAACAACAGACCTGACAAGTAACTGGGGTTTCCTGACTGCTTAGGCTGTGCCTTTCTATTGGTTACTACAGTTCTGTGCCTCTTTTCCCCCAGGCTTTCTATTGAAGCATTAGAGGCTGTGCTTCTCAAGGCTATGAATGAGAAGCTGATACGAACTCTCTGGAAGCAGAAAACTTGGATGCTTCTTGAAAATCCGCAGACTCACCACGAGGGGGTGTGTTTGCTGGTGAGGTAAGAGATCTAGGAGACAGCACTTCATCCTCAGGGATCGGCAACAAATAGAGTGACTGACAGGGAACTTTCAGGTATAGCTTTGTGCGGGGTGCCCTGGGTGAGAAACACAGAGCTTCCATGCGTAGGTTTTAGAGTTGTATGGTCATAGCAGCTAAGCTTTTGAAGTGCACAGTCTGCCCCATAAGTGGTTCCTTTTGTCTTCCAGGGTTCTGCAAAGATCTGGACTAATAACAGTGGAGATCATACAGAGCCTCCTTCCCTGGGTAAATTCCCCATCAGAAAAGCAGCGAGTCACCAGCACAGCTTTCTTTGCTCAGGTATGAGCAGTTCCACCATTAGGCTGTTATCTGTTGTTTACCTTTCTCTGAGGAATTGTACAGTTCAGTTCATAGGAATTCATTGTAGATAGTAGAATGTGTCCTTTATAAGGAAATCTCATAAGGAACTTCATTACACCTTTCTTAATCATTTTCTCTTTGTTATTTTTGGGGCCTATACTAGCCTAGCCTAGCTGCCTATTCTAGTTGCTGGTTAAGAGAGAGTGAGCAAGATATAGATAGGCTACGTCTACATTGGCAAGATTTTGCGCAAATAGGGTATGTCTACACTACAGCACTAATTCGAATTAACTTAATTCAAATTAGTTAATTTGAAATAAGCTAATTCGAATGAGTGCATTTAGACCTAAAAACTAATTCGAATGAGCATTTTGCTAATTCGAAATAGCATGTCCACATTGAGTGGACCCTGAACCGAAGTTAAGGCTGGCCAGAACCAGTGCCATCAGGGCATCAGGTTAGGACTTAAGGTGTGGAGCTGCTTCCTCAGGCTAGCCGAGGGCTGTGCTTAAAAAGACCTGACCCCCACCCCGGACAGACAGTTCTCAGGATTCCCCGCTTGCATGTCTAACTCGATGGGGACATCAAAGCAGTCCTGTCTTGGAGTGCCCTGAATGCCCACACTCGGCACATTTCAGCACTCGACCATCAGCCCAGCTGCACTTGCTGCAGGCTGCCATCTGGGGGAGGTCAATCAGGGGGCTATCAGGATCCAGGAGGCCCTACAGGAAAGCTTCCACCCCGAGGAGCCCGCAGAGCCACCCCAGTCCTCCCCATCGGGGGCTCGTGCCTCATTCCTCCCTCACCTCCTTCCACTTACCCTTCCCGAGCCCCCTCTTCCTGATGTAAAAAATAAAGGACATGTGTTCAAAAATAGAAACTCTCTTTATTTAACAAAACTGGGGGCGGAGGGGATTAACCTCTGGGGGACTGGGAAAAGGAGGTGGGAGAGGGGAAGAAAGAGGGTGGGAGAGGGGAGGTGGAAACCTGGGAGGAGGGAGCTGGAAGGGGGAAGCCAGGGGAAGAAGGAGGAGGGGAAGTATAAAACTATGGTACGCCATATCTTCAGAACTGTGTACAGATGTGGTCTTCTCACCTCAAAAACGATATGGCCTTGGAAAGGGTTCAGAAAAGGGCAAGTACAATGATTAGGGGTTTGGAACAGGTCCCATATGAAGAGAGGCTAAAGAGATTGCGACTTTTCAGCTTAGAAAAGAGGAGACTGAGGGGGGATATGATAGAGGTCTATAAAATCATGAGTGGTGTGGAGAGGGTGCATAAAGAAAAGTTCTTCATTAGTTCCCATAATAGAAGGACTAGAGGACACCAAATGAAATGAATGGACATCAGGTTTAAAACTAATAAAAGAAAGTTCTTCTTCACACAAAGTTCTTCTTATAGTCAACCTGTGGAACTCCTTGCCACAGGAGGCTTTGAAGCCTAGAACTATAACAGAGTTTAAAGAGAAGTTAGATAAATTCATGGAGGTTGGGTCCGTGGAGTGCTATTAGCCAGGGGGTAGGAATGGTGTCCCTGGCCTCTGTTTGTGGAAGGCTGAAGATGGATGGCACGAGACAAATGGCTTGGTCATTGTCTTCGGTCCATCCCCTCTGGGGTACCTGGTGTTGGCCGCTGTCGGCAGACAGGCTACTGGACTAGATGGACCTTTGGTCTGACCCAGTACGGCCATTCTTATGTTCTTATGTACTAAGCGCAGGGCTCAGGGTCGGGGGTCTCACTGGAACAACTTGATTTTCATGCAAATCTGCTCCTGGGTTTGGATGTGGCCTTTGGTGGCCAGGCTGGCAGCTATCCTGCCCTAGACGGCTGCATTCCTGTGCCTAGTGTGGAGGTCGTGGACGCTGGAGGCCTCCCCCCAAACCTCGATAATGTCCACGATCTCTGCACTAGACCAGGCAGGCGCCTGCCTCTTGTGGCCCTGGGCAGGCTCCTAGGAGCCGCCAGCCTGGTCCTGGGAAGAGGCGGAGGGCTGGGTGGCAGCAGGTGGCTGGCTCATGCCATGCCAGGTGCAGGGTCTGCTGGCTGGGTCCTGGCAGGCTTGCCGCTGGCACAGGCACTGTAGCCAGACCATGCCCCTTTAAGGGCTCTGGGGCTGGGAGAGGGGCAGAAAAGTTTCCCTGGTTTGGCCCAGAGTGGCCATCAGGGCAACCTGATTAGGGTTAGCCTCCAACTAGTTCGAATTAAGTGGCTACACAGCCCTTAATTTGAACTACACAATTCGAACGAGGCGTTACTCCTCGTAGAATGAGGTTTACCTAGTTCGAATTAAGCGCTCCGCTAGTTCGATTTAAATTCGAACTAGCAGTTTGTATGTATAGCCGCTATTAAAGTTCATTCGAACTAACGGCTGTTAGTTTGAATCAACTTTGTACTGTAGACATACCCATACTTTTAACGCAAGAGTTTTTGCGTTAGAATATTTGCGCAAGAGAGCGTCTACACTGGCATGTGCTGTTGCGCTAAGAGGCGCTTTTCTGCAAAATCATCCGTGCCAGAATAGACGCTCTCTTGCGAAAGAAAGCTCCGATGGCCATTTTAGCCATTGGGCTTTCTTGCACAAGAAATTAATGTGGCCTGTCTACACTGGCCTCTTGCGCAAGAACAGTTGCACAGGAGGGCTTTTTCCTGAGCGGGAGCATCATAGGTTTTGCGCAAGAAGCACTGATTTTAGACATTAGAATGTCAGTGTTCTTGTGCAAGAACTCCCCACCAGTGTAGACAGGCAGCTGCTTTTGCGCAAAATCATGCCAATGTAGATGTAGCCATAGAATTTGAATTACTAGACCTTTTCTGACAATTCCTAGGGCTAATACTGACCAACAGCTCCTGATTTTGGTCTAGCTCAGCAAATCTTCTAAATGAATCTAGTGTCCTAATACTATAAAATAAGCAACATACAAATACATTAACATCTATCTTAGATTCTCATGAATGTAGAATAATAGATTCATAGATCATTAGAACTGGAAGGGATCTTGAGAGGTCTTCGAGTCCAATCCCCAGCCATCACGGCAGGACCAAGCACAGTCTAGATCATCCCTGACAGGTGTTTGTCTAACCTGCTCTTAAATATTTCTAGTGATGCAAATTCCACAACCTCCTGAGGCAATTTATTGCAGGGTTTAACCACCCTGACAGGCAGGACGTTTTTCCTGCTGTCCAACCTAAACTTCCCCTGATGTAATTTAAGCTCATGGCTTCTTATCCTATCCTTAGAGGCCAAGGAGAACAATTTTTCTCCATCTTCCTTAAAACATCCTTTTAGAAACTTGTATTATCTGAGTACTTCAAAATGAGAATGTAGTATCTGAGTGCCTCCAAACTCGTTAAAAGTATGTATCCCTACAACACCCCTGTGAGGCAGGGAAACACTATTAGTCCCATTTTGCAAACAGGAAACTGATGCACAGAAGGCCTAAGTGACTTGCCCAACATCATCTAGGAAGTCTTTGAGGGTGCAGGAAATTGAACTGGAACCTCCTAAGTCCTAGGCTGCTGACCACTGGAGCATCCTCCCTCTCCACAGCCTTGCTATAACGTCTGTGTCATATTTCACATTTACGCTAAGTCGCTATTTTAGAGGCTCATCTGGTGGTTCTAGGAATCTGTTTGTGCCCCCAAATCTTTCTACACCCCACCTAGGAAAGGAGTCACAAACGTGGGTTTTCAAGGTCTGCCTAGAGAGGCCTCATGAAAGCTGCCAATCAGAGCCCAGCTGGCTCAGATCTATGGAGCTACAGGGCTTGATTAGGTCAGTTCCTTTCAGGAAGTGGAGGGCCAAGAAAGGATGCTATTCTCTGGCCAAACCAATTCACAGGGGTTTATTTCAGGCAGCATTTTCTGAAGCTGAATTTGCAGAGAGAGAGTCCTTACGAGCCTTCAACATATAATTCGAGGGAGAAACTGAAAGTGGCCCCATAGGAAGAACCCAAGGAAAAAGTAGCAATAAACTGAAATGAAGCAATGACTCGCTGCTATTTCTAGGTTGGAACCAAGAGTAGTGGGCAGGCCCAGGTTCCCCAGTGGCATAAACCCGATGAAGGGGACAAGGCTTATGGAGAGGTTGAACAAAGAACAGAATATAAAGGGTCCAGAGTTGGGGCTGAAGACCCTAGTGAGGGCAACAGGACCTAAAAGGCATTTGTTTGGACTTTGGGACTTGGCCAGAGGGCTGAGCCATGGAAGACTCACTAAGATCGACTGGCAGGATGCACCTGGGAGAGAAAAGGACTGTGGTATCAAATGCAGTCACTGAGAGGCTTTCAAGGGATGAGCAATCCCCCATTATAGTGCCTAAAAGGAAAAAATCCATGTTTTTAACACAGTACTCATTCATATAGAATAATAAATTACAGTGTATTACGTGTCTCCTCAAATTATATTCGCTATCTTAATGAACAGATTAGAGCTAATGGACATGTTGATTTTATTTCAGCTAATGACTGATCCCATACTCAGGGAGAAGAAGATCCTTAAGTCTGCCTTACATATATTAGAAGAAAGGTCACGGGACAATAACAGCATTGTCCGTCAAATGGCTGTAAGAGGCCTAGGCAATTTAGTCTATGGGGCACCTGAGAAGGTAAGATAGAATACTGAATACAATGCAGCATAACTAGAGAAACTAAAGGAAACAATTGCTCAGGATTTACAGAGGCCATGCACAATGCACTAGGCCAACTTCTGCTCTCTCATACCCCTGTAACCTCTTTGCAGTCAATACACAGCAGGTTTGTTCCCTTGGTAAGCTGGGCATAAGGAAACAATATGGACTTAATATGATCATATGTAAATGTATACTCCCAGGAATGAAGAGTGTAGGCTTTATTTCCAAGATGAGAGATTCTATTCCAGGAAACAGAGACACTAAAAAACTCAAATCATGATAGATAATCAGCTGAACGTAAGCGCCCAGTACAAAGCTGTGACCAAAAGAGCTGAGGTGATCCTCGGAGGCATAGACAGAGGGATTCTGAATAAGAATAAAGAAGTTATTTTACCTCTGCTTATGGCACTGGTGTGAGAACTGCTAGAATACTATGTCAGGATCATGCCTGCAATTCAAGAAGGATGCTGATAAATTGGAGAAGAGTCACAAGAATTTTCAAAGGGCTAGAAAATGTGCCTTTAGATTCAATGGGGGGGGGGGGGGGGGGGCGGGGAATGAAGCTAAACTAATTCAGACTGCTAGTAAGGCATACATTTTAATGGTAATTTTAATCATTGGAACCATTTACCAAGGGTTGTGGTGGGGTCTCTATCAGTAGCAACTTTAAAAACAAGATGGGCTGTTTTTCTAAAAGAGGTGCTCTAGTCAAACAGACATTATTTTGGGGAGGTTCTGTGTTGTGAAGGAGGTCAGACTGAATGATCACAATGGTCCCTTTTGGCCTTCAAATCTAAGTAATTAGAAATCTAATAGGATTACATAGGCGTAATATGGCACAGAGTTTGGCTTATTGTAGCTAGTACCTGATGTAAAATATAGCTATAGGTCACTAGGGGGGCAGATGAAATTCCCACTGCTTCATAATTGCTAAAAAAAACATATTCGAAATGTGGTTAGTGGAAAGTGTTTTTTAATGTCATACGTCTGAACAGGTGAAAAAGTACAAGAAGTTTCTTCTGGAGGCACTGATCAGGACTTTAGAAGACACTTTCAGTTCTGAAGTCGTCGAAAGCATGAAGGCACTGGCCAAAGTCCTTAAGGAGCTGAAAGGGAAGGACATAGGTTCTTCCTTCAGAGACCTCACCACACAGATCCGGAAGTACTTCGATAATGTACGTGAACAGAAGCCTTCAACCCCAGTTCAGCTGACATTGATGAGGCTCCATTTACAATGCATGATGTGTCCTCACTGGGCATTGTTCATGTCAGAATGAAGTGATTTTAGGCCTTAGGGAAGAGATGTGTTTTATGGAGGAGCAGAGAATTAAGAAAATGAGGATGCCATCCCTGCTCCTTCAGTCTCACCCTTCTGTTCATCTTTATTTCCAATGAGAATGGCAAAGGAAGTATGAATACTAGATTAGGTAGCTGCATAACAAGGAAAATGGGCATACAGGGTGTAATAGACTGTTTTGGGCCTGCTCCATACGATTTTTATGTCAGATGGTTGAAATTATTCCATTTTGCAGAGAAGTTTGAGATTTCAAATTTTGGTTTTGTTCCTATTTGGGGGACACACCCCCCAGCCCAAATTTCAAAACTCTTTGTGAAACAGTAATACTATTCTCAACCCAGCTCTACTGGGAGCCTTGCCTGAGGGCAGTCTACTGGCAGACTATGCTGGAGACAGGGAACCTGGAAACACTGGGAATTAGAGGTGCCAGGGTGCACATTTCCTGGCTCCTTGTCAGCCTGCCAGACAGGCTGTTCTGAAGGTGAGGGCCAGGAAGCCCAAGATCCCAGTCAGCCTGCTAGATGGGTCACCAAGAAGCTGACCAAGTACCCCTACTTGGCTTCTGGAAGAATTTTGTCAAAATTGAACTGTCTTCAAAGTATTTTGATGAATCAACACATTTGGCCCAAACTTGATTAATTCCAGTTCTTTTAAACTTCTGTCGTTGGAATCACTCTACCCTAATGTAGAAGAGACAGCTGTGCTAGATACATGATGTGGTTATTTCTTCGTTACCAACCTGTGTGGCTTTCTTGGCTATAGGAGGACAACACTCTTCGTGCATTGGCCTTTGTCCTGTTTGGTATCCTGGCCGGCTCTGCAAAGAGAAAATGGAAGGACTATTTTGCCAAGCAGGTTAGACAGAGCTGGGTCACGCTTCTTATGCACCTGCAAGATCCAAGCCCTGAGGTTTCAATGGTAAGAATGACAGTGACTTAATTACTAAGCAAAAAGAATCTTCCTCCTGATGCCAGGGGAGCTCTGCTATTCCTTCCCGCAGTGGAGACCTAAATTCTTCCCTCAGTTCATTGCCCTCCTTTTGAGTTAATCCCAGACAGGCTGGTCCTTAGCAGCCAGGGTTGTCTCACTGGAGTTCAGGATAGGTCATGGGTCTGATCCCAAGAGTTCATTCCTGCCTATCTCTGCACCCCACGTTCCTGCCTCCCCACAACAGAGGAAAGACCACAGCTATGCCTAGTGAAGCAGCTTTCATAGCTACATCCGTTCTGAAAAAACATTGCTGCTATCTCCAGTTTTCAGTATTATAAAATCATAGAACCATAGGTTTGGAGGAGACCTCAGGAGGTCACTGAGTCCAACCTCCTGCCCAAAACAGGACCAGCCTCAACTAAACAATCCCAGCCAGGGCTTTGTCAAGCTAGGACTTGAAAACTCTAGATTTAGAGGTTCCGTTGCCTCCCTAGGTAACCCATTCCAGTGCTTCACCACCTTCCTAGTAAAATAGTTTTTCCGACTATCCAACCTAGACCTCCCCCACTGTAACTTGAGACCATTGCTCCTCATTCAGTCATCTAGTACCACTGAGAACAGCCTCTCTCCATCCTCTTTGAAATCCCCCTTCAGGTAGTTAAAGCCTTCTATCAAAGCTCCCCTCACTCTTCTCTTCTGAAGACTAAATAATCCCAAATCCCTCAGCCTCTCCTTGTAAATCATGTGTTCCAGCCTCCTAATCATTTTTGTTGCCCTCCGTTGGACTTTCTCCAATGTATCAACATTTTTTAAGTAATGGGGTGCCCAGAATTGGATGCAATACTCCAGAAGTAGAATCCCTTTCCCCCTATTAAAGTCATGCTGGCATATTTTCTGTCTATTACTTCAGGGGAATCCCTTTTATTCTTGGGGTAGATGAGCAGTCAAGGACATGAGTTCCATTTGAATGAGCACAATACGTGTTATGGAACAATTCAATGGTGCAACCCTCTTTTTCAGGAGTGCAGAGCTACATTTCATCTCTGTGCCCCATTTTTGGGACTGAAGAGGCTCCAAACTATACTTAATGAGCATCTTAGTTGGAGAACCGAGCTGAACCCTGAGGAGCTCCAGATGGATATCTGCAGACACCTTGTGAGTGACCTATAGAATTATATGAGATTATTGACAGCATAGGCTTGTGGTGTAGAAGCAGGGGGAATGTGTGATGGGCAATGGAAGTATCTATGGGTATGTCTACGCTACAAAGTTAGTTTGAACTAACGGACGTTAGTTCGAACTAACTTTCATAGGCGCTACACTAGCGCTCCGTTAGTTTGAATTTAATTCGAACTAACGGAGCGCTTAGTTCGAACTAGGTAATCCTCATTCCACGAGGATTAAGCCTAGTTGGGTATGTCTACACTACCCCGCTAGTTCGAACTAGCGGGGTAATGTATGCATACCGCACTTGCTAATGAAGCCCGGGATTTGAATTTCCCGGGCTTCATTAGCATAAGCGGGGAGCCGCCATTTTTAAATCCCCGCTGCTTCGAACCCCGTGTAGCGCGGCTACACGGGGCTCGAACTAGGTAGTTCGGACTAGGGTCCTATTCCGAACTACCGGTACTCCTCGGGGTTCGAAGCAGCGGGGATTTAAAAATGGCGGCTCCCCGCTTATGCTAATGAAGCCCGGGAAATTCAAATCCCGGGCTTCATTAGCAAGTGCGGTATGCATACATTACCCCGCTAGTTCGAACTAGCGGGGTAGTGTAGACATACCCGTTCAAACTTACTAGTTCGAATTAAGGGCTGTGTAGCCCTTTAATGCGAACTAGTGGGAGGCTAGCCCCCCCCAGGTTTCCCTGGTGGCCACTCCGGCCAACACCAGGGAAACTCGTATGCCCCCCTCCCGGCCCCGGACCCCTTAAAGGGGCACGGGATGGCTACGGTGCCCATGCCAGGTGCAAGCCTGCCAGCACCCAGCAGGCAGACCCTGCACCTGGTGCGGATCGAGCCACCCACCCGATGCCCCCCAGCCCTCCCCCTCTTCCCGGGACCAGGCTGGCGGGTCCTGGGAGCATGCCCGGGACCGCAAAAGGCGGGCTCCCTCCTGGGCTAGTGCGGACATTGTGGACCTCGTCCACGATCTCCGCACTAGGCACAGGAAGGTGGCCGGCTAGGGCAGGAGAGCTGCCAGCCTGGCCACCCAGGAGCAGGAGTGCATGAAAATCAAGGTGGTCCACTGAGACCCCCGACCCTGAGCCCTGAGCTTACAATGGCCATCCTGGGTCAGAACAAAGGTTCATCTATCCCAGTAGCCTGTCTGCCGACAGCGGCCAACCCTAGGGACCCTGGAGGGGATGGACCGAAGACAGTGACCAAGCCATTTGTCTCGTGCCATCCCTCTCCAGCCTTCCACAAACTTTGGGCAGGGACACCACTCCTACCCCCTGGCTAATACCACTCCATGGACCCAACCTCCTTGGCTGGATCTCACTTCCCTTTAAACTCTGTTCTAGTTGTAGCCTTCACAGCCTCCTGCAGCAAGGAGTTCCACAGGTTGACTCTGTGCTTTGTGAAGAACAACTTTCTGTTACTAGTTTGAAGCCTGTTACCCATTCCTTTCGTTTGGTGTCCTCTAGTCCTTCTTTATGGGAACTAATGAAGAACTTTTCTGTATGCACCCTCTCCACCCAACTCCTGGTTTTAGAGACCTCTATCCTGTCCCCCCTCCGTCTCCTCTTTTCTAAGCTGAAAAGTCCCAGTCTCTTTAGCCTCTCTTCATATGAGACCTGTTCCCAACCCCTGATCATTTTAGTTGCCCTCCCCTCTGCCACCCTCTCTTGTCCCCTCTCCCACCCCCTTTTCCCAGTCTCCCCCAGTTTTGTTCAATAAAGACAGATTCCATTTTTGAACACAATTGTCCTTTATTTTGTACATCAAGAAGAGGGGCTAGGGAAGGGTAAGTGGAAGGAGTTGAGGGCGGAATGGGGTACGCGCCCCCGATGGGGAGGACTGGGCTGGCTCTGCGAGCTTTTGTGGTGGAAGCTCTCCTGCAGCCCCCCAATTGCCCCATCTCCCCAGATGGCAGGCTGCGGCAAGTGCAGCCGGTCTGATGGCCAAGTGCTGTGATGTGCCCAGTGTGGGCACTCCGGGCACTCCAAGCCAAGACTGCTTTGCAAGCGGGGCACCCCTGAGAACTGTCTGTCCGGAGTGGGGGTTGGGACCCTTTAAGCACAGCCCTCGGCTAGCCTGAGACAGCATCTCCACGCTCTTAGTCCTCCTCTGATGTCCTGCCGGCACTGCTTCCGGCCATCCTTAAGCCCGGTTCAGGGTCCACTTAATGTGGACATGCTAGTTCGAATTAGTAAAACGCTAATTCGAGCTAGTTTTTTAGTCTAGATCCGTTAGTTTTAATTAGCTTAGTTCGAATTAAGTAATTCGAACTAAGTTAGTTCGAATTAACGTTGTAGTGTAGACGTACCCTATTAGAGTGGGATACAGGACTGAGGGTGAGAGGAATGTAAATCTGCCATAGATTCCCACTTTCCCCACTTCTACACAGCCTCCTGTCCTTTCTTTTATTTACTTGTTTAAATTAAAAAAAAAGTCTGAGTGAGTCCAATAACTGACAGCAGTGGCAAGAGGAACACAGACTGTTTACTTGTGGTTTGTAAAGGCATGTGTTGGCAGTCGAAGGGCATTTCTAGCCAGAGAGAGCTCATGTGTCCCTGATTTTCTCTAGGCCAAAGAGAAGGCTGAGCTACTGGAGAACTTTTACAAAAGCACCATCACATACTTCTGCAGCAGCTGGGAAGAGATCCGGGCAGTTGCAGCCAAGTTAGCTGGTGAGAGAAAGTGTGCCGTGTCCCTTTTGGTATTCCCTTTGAGGTAGACAGAAAAAGTCCCTGTGTGCAGCACTGAGCTACTATTAATCTCTCCGTGCTGTGACTTCTCATGCATAAATGGAGATGTTAATGTTCTCCTACTTCTCCAGTGTGGTGTTAGGAGGAATTTGTAATTTGCAATAGAATGCTTTGAGATGGCGCAGTCATTTAGTAGCAGAGGCTGGCACACTGTCACGTAGGGTATGTTTATTCTCCGATCAAACTAGTGTGCTAAAAATAGAGTAGCTGTGGCAGGAGTAGCAGGAGGGGTTAACTATTCCAAGGATGATCCCATCCAAACCCAAAAGTCTGTTCTCAAGGTGGCTAGCTCCTCCGACTGCTTCTGTCGTCTGACCTGCACTCTATTTTTAGTAGTCAGAGTTAGTGTGGACTCAAACTATAGACCTAAGCTCAGTGTTGTTCACTGTTCCTTACTGGTGCTTCATCACTGGGAGGTAGGCAGGCCACCGCCACACAGTGCCTGCTGTTGCAGGTTCCTGATTGCCTTGCCCAGGAAGCACTAGATTCCTCCCCTTTGGCCCTGTGCCATCCTTTCCTTAGCACACCCATGCAAGCCAGGCAAGCATTGTGGCCTAATTAATGTATCCATGTGAGATCCTTGCTTAGTACGCACTTATTCCTGGCCCCAGCCCTTTGTTCACACCACTAGATTAATACACTATCCTAGTATATCTCCACTAACTGACAGCAGTGGCAAGAGGAACATAGATTGTTTAAAGCAAATGAGGTTTTATGTAAACATTCTTAATTTTTTTCTCTTCAGTGTGGACGCTAAACTTTTCTAGTATTTTCTTGCCTACAGCTCACCTTAGACCCACAATAGAAGCCAAAGGGCCAATGTTATCACCTTGCACTTAACAAGAGAAGGTTTTTTATTGATGTTTATTTTACACTGCTTATTTAGGCATCATCCTGGAACATACGGACACCAAGAATATGAAATGGCTGGACATGGAACATCTGTTGACCTGTAAGTAACAAATACAGGTGAAATCCTATTCATTAGTGAGTTATAAAGAAATTTAGCTGACAAGCAAGCAGTAACTGATACCACAGGTGTGAAGTGCATCAGCCACACATCAAAGGACAGATTCAGCTTTAGTCTGCTCTGAAAGAGGTACGTCTACACTATAGCGTTAATTCAAGTTAACTTAATTCGAAATAGTTAATTTGAATTAAGCTAATTCGAATTATGCATCTATACACAAAACCTATTTCAAAATAGCATTTTGTTATTTTGAAATAGCGCGTCCACACTGAGTGGACCCTGAACCGAAGTTCAGGCTGGCCGGAACCAGTGCTGGCAGGGCATCAGGTTAGGACATAGTGTGTGGGGCTGCTGCCTCAGGCTAACTGAGCTCCGTGCTTCACGGGACCCTACCCCCACCCCGAACAGACAGTTCTCAGGGTTCCCCGCTCGCTTGTCTACCCCGATGAGGGAGAGCAAAGCAGTCCTGTCTTGGAGTGCCCTGAGTGCCTGCACTCGGGACACCACAGCACTCGGCCACATGGAGCCAGAGCTGCCCCTGGGCACACCGGTGCGTCTCGTAGGGTTGTTGCCATCAGCCCAGCTGCACTTGCTGCAGGCTACCGTCCGGGGAGTCCATCGGGGGGCTGTCAGGATCCAGGAGGCCCTGCAGGAGAGTGTCCACCCCGAGGAGCCCTCAGAGCCACCCCGGTCGTCCCCACCGGGGGCTCGTGCCCCATTCCTCCCTCACGTCCATCTACTTACTCCTCCCTAGCCTCCCTTCCTGATGTCAAATAAAAGACATGTATGTTCAAAAATAGAAACTGGGTTTATTGAACAACAGGGTGAACCTCTGGGGAGACTGGGGAAAGGAGGTGGGAGAGAGGAATAGAGTGGGTGGGAGAGGGGAGGGTGAAACCTGGGAGGAGGAAGTTGGAAGGGAGAAGCAAAGGGAAGAAGGGGGAAGGGAAGATCAGGGCCCAAGGTTGGGGGTCTCACCGCACCAACTTGATTGTCATGCAAACCTGCTCCTGGGTTCGCATGTGGCCTTTGGTGGCCAGGCTGGCAGCTATCCTGCCATTGACGGCCGTGTTCCTCTGTCTAGTGCGGAGATCATGGATGCTGGGGCATCCCTCCCAAACCTGAATAAGGTCCATGATCTCCACCCTGGACCAGGAAGGCACCCGCCTTCTCCAGCCCCTGTCAGGCTCCTGGGTGCTGGCAGACTGCTCCTGAGGAGCAGTGGAGGGTTGGCTGCCAGTGCCTTGCTGGCTCACGTTTTGTGGCTACTGGCTCAGGGGCCCCGGTGGCCACTGCTGGTAGGCTTGGATCTGGCACGGGCCAGGGTCTATCCCTTTAATGGCTCTGGGGCCAGGGGGAGAGGAGAGGAAGTTTTCCTGGTTGTGCCCAGAGTGGCCACCAGGGCTCCCTGGGAAGGGCTGGAGGCCCCCTATTTTGAATTAATTGTCTACACAGCACTTAATTTGAAATAGCTCTTTCAAATTTGGTGTTACTCCTCGTAGAATGAGGTTTACCAAATTTGAATTAAGCGCTCTGCTATTTCGAATTAATTTCGAAATAGCGGTTTGCATGTATAGATGCTATTAAAGTTAATTCAAAAGAACAGCTGTTATTTTGAATTAACTTTGCGGTGTAGACGTACCTGGAGGAAACTGCAGCCAGTGTGATATAAGTCAGTGCATCTCCTGGCTACCCTGGCAATGCCTCTTCCCAACCTGTGTGATCCACTCTTTGGGCTCCATCGGCTCCCTGGGAGCCACTTTTTGCTACCCCAAACTCCACACCATCAGATTTATTTCTGTCAGGAGATGTAAAATAACTTAAAAGCAGAAGCTATTGAGTCAATGGAGCACCTTCCAATTGGATGAGTTTCTGGTAGGGTCAGGGTCTCCCCTCTCCCCCCTCCTCCATCTCAGTTTGGAGCTTGGAAGGATCCCAATGGAGGAACCTAAAGCTTTGTTTGTACAGAGAGCTTCTGGAGCTTGGTACTCACTGGTACTAAATCTCCAGCTACTGCAGGCATAGGTGACTATATGAAAAGTGAGTCATATTCTCTGTAATTTCAGCTCTCCAGGTCCTACAGAATGACCCAAGTCCCATTGTCCAGCTGGTGGCAACTCAGGTCTTAAGAGACATCTGACCTGGATGAGTGCTCGGGGAATGAAGCACAGACAAATAGAAGAAAGAGCTCCTGCTTCTGTTTCCAGCTTGCACATCATATACTTGGGTGGGAAGCTAGACTGAACGCTATATCTGCTAGCTGTCTATGGGGTAGGGGAGTAGTATAAGGGCCCTACCGTCAATCAAACATTAGCCCCGCCCCCTGACCCTGGAAGTCCCCCCCCGACTCCCCGGAAGTCCCTTCTCCCTTGTCACTGGCAGTCCCGCCCCTGGAAGGTAGTACATCCGGGTCGAGAGGGACAGGTGACCGGAAGTAAAAAAGGATGTCATGTGACCCCGGTTAGGCCCGTCCCCTGTCACCGGAAGTCCCGCCCTTGGGGGTAATACATCCGGGGTAAAGAGGGGCAGGTGACCGGAAGTAAGGGGTGTCATGTGACCCCTCTAAGGACTTGCCCCTCCTCCCTCTACCAATCAGGAAGGGCTTTCCCCGTAGGAACGCCCCGCGAACCGCTTTGACCAATCGGGGGGCAGTTCCGGGAACGGATGACCCGCCCAGAAGTGGGTCGTGTGACCCCTCTAAGAACTCACCCCGCCTCCCTCCACCAATCAGGAGGAGTTTTTTCCCTGTAGGACCGCCTCGTGAACTGCTTTGACCAATCGGGGGGCAGTTCCGGGAACGGATGACCCGCCCAGAAGTGGGTCGTGTGACCCCTCTAAGAACTCACCCTGCCTCCCTCTACCAATCAGGAGGGTTTTTTTCCCTGTAGGACCGCCCCACAAATCGCTTTGACCATTCGGGGGGTGCAGTTCTGGGACCCGTTGACCAGACCGGAAGCTGGTCGTGTGACCCCTCTAAGAGCTTCCCGTGACACCCTCTGTCAATCAGAGTATAGCACTTCCCCATAAGTTCTAGCGCCACACAAAAGAGGCCATCTTGTTCCAAGATACAGCTAGGACACCGCAGCGGCACGCCCACGCTGTCTGAGCACGTTCCGCTCAAGCAGAGGCGGCAACAATACCTGCAAGAGTGGTCATGACTGTATACTGTGTGGCAAAACTCACAATAATTTTTCGCTCCGAACAACTTTTTCACATCCAGAACCCCATAGTAATGCTCATCTCCGCCAAGCGCTGCGCACCCGGGGCCGGCGCTCCCCCCGCAAGCGTCGCGCGCCCGGGGCCGGGGCCGGCGCTCCCCCCGCCAAGCGCCGCGCGCCCGAGGCCGGCGCTCCCCCTGCCAAGCGCCGCGCGCCCGGGGCCGGCGCTCCCCCCGCCAAGCGCCGCGCGCCCGAGGCTGGCACTCCCCCTGCCAAGCGCCACGCGCCCGAGGCCGGCACTCCCCCTGCCAAGCGCCGCGCGCCCGGGGCCGGCGCGCTCCCCCGTGCAAGCGCCACGCGCTATGTGCCCAGGGCCAGGTCAGACCCGAGCACCTGGCGGGTGCATGCAAATGCCCCTGCGGGCGCCATAGCGCCCGTGGGCACCGTGTTGGGGACCACGGACCTACGGCAATAACAGTATTTAATAAGATTTCCAAACACAGTTCAGCACATAGGCCCTGGAGCTTGCAGTTTATACCCTCTGGAGTCCAAGTCAAACAGTCATGGTACCGCTGGGCTGGCGCATTTATGACACAACCCTCACAGTCCTCAAAAAGCTTTTCCCTAAGACAGTGACTAAGGACGGTATAAACACTAATGCGTACAATAGAGCGCATAACTTTTTTACGCTTATGATGTGGCACTGGCTCAACTAGGTCAATGCACAGCCACCTCCTGAATTCTTCATGGCCGTCATCCTAGGCGTTCTCTTCAATGCTTTGTATCGGTGTTGAGCAAAAACAAGGTGGGCCCGGTTCGTCTTCCTCGTCCGATGCAATGCTGTCCTGGGTCTGACGGTCAGCTAGAAAGGCATCGTCAAGCTGTCAAAAGATTGCCAGAAAGAAATAATGTAAGACGCTCTGGTCATTTTTTTTTTAAAGTTTACAAAATCCCGGATTCCTAACCCCATGATGCCCCAACTTCGATCTTTCATTTACCTATTTGGCTTCTTTTCCATGCGTCTTGTCCGACTCCTGGGAGCCATGGGCACCTTCTTCCTCCAGGCTATCTAGCTTGTCTGGCTGCATCGTGAGCGGTTGGGTTTCGGTGTCAGATATTGGTGTATCCATCAGCGGGTGGGTCAAAGGGCTCCCTTCAACTTCTCCTTCCTCCTCGGAACTGTCGCTGATGTAGCGCTTTCTTCTCGGCACCAAAACAAAGTTGGTGAAAGAAGCCATGTTTCCGCTCAGCGTTTGCACGCTCTCTGAAACACGCGCTCTTGGAACAAGATGGCCTCTTTTGTGTGGCGCTAGAACTTACGGGGAAGTGCTATGCTCTGATTGGCAAAGGGTGTCACGGGAAGCTCTTAGAGGGGTCACACGACCCGTCTTCGGTCTGGTCAACGGGTCCCGGAACTGCACTCCCCGGATTGGTTAAAGCGATTTGTGGGGTGGTCCTACAGGGAAAAAACCCCTCCTGATTGGTAGAGGGAGGCAGGGCGAGTTCTTAGAGGGGTCACACAACCCACTGCTGGGTGGGTCATCCGGTCCCAAAACTGCCCCCCGATTGGTCAAAGGGGTTCGCGGGGCGGTCCTACAGGGAAAAACCCCCTCCTGATTGGTGGAGGGAGGCGGGGCAAGTTCTTAGAGGGGTCACACAACCCACTGTGGGGCGGGTCATCCGGTCCCAGAACTGCCCCCCCGCTTGGTTAAAGCGGTTCGCGGGGCGGTCCTACAGGGGAAAAACCCTTCCTGATTGGTTGAGGGAGGCGGGGCGAGTCCTTAGAGGGGTCACATGACACTCCTTACTTCCGGTCACCTGCCCCTCTTGACCCCGGATGTATTACCCCCAAAGGCAGGACTTCCGGTGACAGGGGACGGGCCTAACGGGGGTCACATGACACCCGGTCAGCTGTCCCTCTTGACCCGGATGTACTACCATCCAGTGGCCGGACTTCTGGTGACAGGGGAGAAGGGAATTCTGGCGGTCAGGGGGCGGGACTTCCGGGATCAGGGGGCAGGGCTAACGTTTGATTGATGGTAGGGCCCTTATACTACTTAGGGGATTCCACATGCCGGGGGAATTCACTAAGGGTGGCTTTAATTGGCATTTAAGCATCTAACTGTGGATTTTGGTGATTTCCTTTAGATATCCAGGGCCTTTAACTGTGCTTGTATTGTCCAGTCTCATAAGTTGCTGAGTGTCCTCAAACTCCCTCTGATGATATTGGGAGTTCAGAACACTCTGCCCTTCAAAGAAGGTACTCAGCAGATATCATTCGTCCTCCAAATTTAGAGGCTATGATCCTCCACCTCATAGAAAAAGTTTCCTGAATAGTTAGGTTTCTAGTCTCTCTCAGCACTTTACTCTTGCCCTCCTGGGTTCTGGGCCTATGAGGAGTCACCAGACAACAGTTAGCAAAGGAGGGTAAAAGGCTGAGGGGGTCTGGGATATCATTGTCTGTGGTTCTCAATGGGGAGAGAATCTTCCTGTGATGGCTGAATATGGGAAGGGGATCAGTGTTTTCCCCTGTTGAATTGACACTTTCTGATAATTCACTATATTAGGTAATAGGAGTTCCCCTAATCTTGTGGTGTTTCCTGTTTTGGAGATTGTTTTCCATTCCATATCCAGCAGCTTAATCCCAACCCATGTTATTATATTTATTAAGGGGCATTGTACAAATGCTGATGACTCTTTAAGTTTATTTGTCAGGTGCTGGCCATGCTGTGTCTCACAAACAGTCACCTGTAAATAACCCTCCCCTGTAAATAATATAGTGTTTGTATTTACTGTGCACATGTTTCCAATTAAACTCTTTGAAGTATCTGTTTCAATTACTCAGGGGCCTGATTTCTTCTTTCAGAGTATGTCTACACTACAGCATTATTTCAAAATATCTTATTTCGAAATAGCGCGTCTACACACAAAATGCATTTTGAAATAGCGTTTTGCTATTTCGAAATAGCGCGTCCACACTGAGTGGACGGTGAATCGCATTTAAGGCCGGACAGAATCAGGTCCGGCAGGGCATCAGGTCAGGAGTTACTTTGTGTGGCTGCTGCCTGAGGCTGTCTGAGGCCTGTGCTTAAAGGCACCCCCTTGGACAGCCAGTTCTCAGGTTTCCCTGCTTGCTTGCCTACCTCCATGAGGGACAGGAAACCATTTTGTCTCTGTGTGCTCTGGTTGCCTTCACTCGGGACATCACAGCACTCTGCAACGTGAAGCCAGAGCTGCCCCTGGGCACTCTGGTGCTTTTCGTGGACGCGTTGCTGCGGACCTGTCTGAACTTTCTGCAGGCTGCCATCTGAGAGGTCCATCAGGGGGCTGTCAGTATCCAGGAGGCTCTGCGGGAGAGCTTCCATCCTGAGGAGCCCTCAGAGCCTCTCTGGTCTGCCCCACTGGGGGCTTGTGCCTCATTCCTCCCTCACGTCCTTCCACTTACCTCTCCCTAAGCCCCCTTCCTGATGTCAAATAAAATACACGTATTTTCATGAACACAAACTATCTTTATTTAACAAAACCCCGGGGGAGAGGGGGGAGAATGAAACTCTGGTGAGACTGGGGAAAGGAGGCGGGAGAGAGGAGAAGAGAGGGGGGGGAGAGGGAAGGGGGAAAACTTGGGGGGAGGAAGCAAGGGGAAGAAAGGGGAGGGGAAGGTCAAGGCTCAGGGTTGGGGGGCTCTCCAGACCAACTTGATTTTCATGCAAACTTGCTCCTGGGTTCACATGTGGCCTTTAGTGCCACGCTGGCAGCTATCCTGCCATTGACGGCCGCATTCCTCTCTCTAGTGCAGAGATCATGGACATTGGGGGCAATCCCCCCAAACCTGAATAAGGTCCATGATCTCCACCCTGGACCAGGAAGGTGCCCGCCTTCTCCAGCCCCTGTCAGGCTCCTGGGAGCTGGCAGACTGCTCCTGGCGAGTGGTGGAGGGCTGGCTGCCAGTCTTTGCTGGCTCATGTTTGGGGGCCACTGGATCAGGGGTAGTGACTGCTGGCTCTGGCCTGGCAGGCTTGGAACTGGCACAGACACTGTGGCCAGAGTCAACCCCTAAAGGCTCCGGGGAGGGAGGAAGGAGAGGAGTGATCTTGGTTGAGGCTGGAGTGGCCACCAGGGCACCCTGGGAAGTGTCAAAGTCAGACAGGACTCACAGATTTGGCAGACTGCTCTGTTTATTTCAGCAAAGCTTTGCTAAAATGCATTCAGAAAATGTGAGTACCATACAAGGTTCAAACCCCTTGATTTTATACAGTCAAAAGGCCAAGTTAACAAGATCAAAGGGTGTGGCAAAACTTCACATTATTAGTGTGGTTAAGTATCTTCATTTCAATATCAAGCACACAGCAATCTCCTGGCTATATCTCCCTGATTATCTAGAATTGCTTTCTGTCTAACACCTAATGTTTCTCTTCCTGTTAAACTCAGGCCCAAATTGGCTAGCACCTTGATCTGCATACCTACAATCAACATTAACATACTTTTCTTCTTCCTCTTAAAAGACAAACAGAATTCCTTCAACTTATTCAATTATTACAGTACAATTCATCTTTCTCCTACAGTATAATTCTTTCTACTTTCACAATCCCTCCTTTTGGTCAAGCCTCGCCTATGACCAACAATTACTGGGTTCCTTGCATTAACCGTTCTTTGTCTTTTTGTTCATTAGTGATATTTAAAAGCATCAGATTAGCACTCTGGTGAGGGGACATGTCTGTGACATGTCTTGCACAGTTTTGGATACAACAGGAGATTAACTGAAAACATACAAAAATTATTAAGATTCCAAATAGGATAGTCAGGGCTTCCTGAAACAACCAGTTTCCTATGCCAGAGAAATTGGACAAGTTACTTAGCCATTTTCACAGGGAACTTGGCTCTTCGTTGGAAAGGTATGCAATCTTTTTTAAGTAGCTAGCGCGATCTATTCTATCATTGGTGTTGTCTGGTATATATACACAACATTCTTTGCCAATGAGAGCACAGGTCCCTCCTTTTGCTGCCAGCACTATATCCAATGCCTGACGGTTTTGGAGGACCACTTGTCTGATCGCTCCTGTTTCTTTGGCCAGGGCCCTTAAACTTTTTCCAGTTTCATTTTCCATGATTTTAACTACTGTTTGTAACCTCAGAAGCCTTTTTGCATGATGTATTACTCCCCCAAGTGGGTCAAAGGAACCACCAATAGCCTCTTCCCAAGTTAAAGGGCTTATGTGATTCACATACCATTGGGCATCCGACAAGTCCCTTCTTTTTCGCCTAAAATTACGGAGGCGTTCTCATGGGAAGGACTCTAACACTCGGAATTGTGGGAAGAGTTGGGCGGGATAACAGATACCTGACCAGTTAACTGGTAATGTGGTATAGGCCTTTGTTCCACAGACCCAATGATGCCCTATCAAAGCCGGGAAGGGTCGGTTGCACCCCTTTGCCATATAGGTGTCTACAAAGGAGGAGTAATATCCCCCGAAGGGCACACGGTGATTCTCCTTACGGGGAGTGGTGTTATTTGCATGGCATTAAAGATTGTACTGATGTTACAATATGCTGGAGACAACTGCTCCTCCCCAGATTCAGCCCCGTCCCATTACACACCAAACACCAGTGACCTTTTTTCTCCTCCACACTTATCCGTTTAGATACATTTATTCCCACAATTATTCCCACTGCTTCCCAAGTGTCATTACTGTTCCATGTCTTGTTAAACGGGTGAGGCCTGGGGAATTAAGTGGGATTGCCAAGACAGGAACCAGCTTGTGAGTGGGATGGAATGTGGCTGCAGACCCAGCAATTAGAGATATTAAGGGTCTGAGCGATCCATACTTGCTGGTGGATAAAAGAATTGTCATTGTCATTGTGGATTCCCCAGATCTTAAGACACCAGTGGCCGAGGAACAGGCCCCACCAGAGGCACATGTTGGAGGCAAGACCCTTTTGGTTCTGACAACCTCCACTGAGGGACCCGCAGTTACGGTTTTATGTCCACCAGGCAGCAGGCGCTAGGCTCACTACTGCTTCTTCTTGGGCCTTGCTTTTGGTCCTCATCTGCTTCAGGCAATCCTTACGCAAACGTAGGTTGTAAGGTATTGCAGGCTGTTCCTCTACGTCTTCTTCTGGAGTCAAAATTGACTCTGCATGGTCCTGAGGTGATGATTGGTCCACTGGGGATGGTGCCTTCTTACACTGCGAAGCCTGTATCCATGCTGCGATGCCGGATAACTTAACAGCCGTCTGGGCAGTGAGCAGCACCTGATGCAGGCCCTTCCACCAGGGTTCCATGGCGTGTTTTCGTTGGTGGTGTCGTACGTAGACCCAATCACCTGTCTCGAGAGTGTGGCAGGCATCCGAGGTGGGTTCCGTCGGCCAGGCGGCTCGAACCTGTGAATGGAAGTGACTTACAGCTTGCATTAGTCCCTTGCAGTACTGAAGGAGTGTACTGTGAGTCAAGTTCAAGTCTGAGACTGGAGTAATGGTAGCCATTGTTCACATAAACAATTTCAAAAGGACTTAGTTTATGTCTTTGGGATGGTAGGGACAGTGCAGCAGGTGTGTGACATGTAACACACGATCCAGGTGCTGAACAAGTTGTTCAGTAAAACGTGTACCCCGGTCACTGGACAGAGTGGCAGGAGTTTCTTTGGCAGGCATAATATGATTTAACAAACATTTGGCAACAGACAGCGAATCAGCTTTGCGACAAGGAAAGACTTCAATCCAACCCGAAAATAAGCATACCATAACCAAAATAAATTCATATAGTTGACACACAGGCATTTGTACAAAATCAAGCTGCCAATGCAAGAACAGTGCTTGGGGCAGGCCCCAGAACCCTTGAGCTACCTTTACAGGTTTGCCAACATTGTAGCTTTGGCAAGTGGTACAGGCGGCACAGTGGTGAGCTGCAAAAGAGCTGAAATGGGGGGCCCACCATTCTGCCTTAGTTACAGCAGAGATCATACCCTCCTTTCCGACATGCGAAACGCCGTGTAGCAGGGCGGCCAGAGCTGGGTAGAGCGAAAAGGGGGCCACAAAGGCACCAATAAGGGGGCGCCAAAGGGAATCAGGGTGTAGAGAGCAACCCTGGGCAACCCAGGTGTCTTTTTCTGTTTCTGAGGCAGAGTCTTGGAGCAGGGTGACTTTAGAAAGGGACTGCGGTGGTACAGAAACAGAAAGGGAACCGAGAAACGCACCTGGGGAAGGTTCTATGGCAGCATTACCCTTAGCAACATCAGTATCTGCTGTGGAGTGACCAGGGCACTTAACAATAGCTAATGCAGATGGGAGTGCATACAGGAGAGCAGCAATGTAGGGGCCATTCTTGATAGGGGTACCAGCAGAGGTAAGGAAACCCCGAGCTTGCCAGAGGGTGCCAAAGTCATGTACAACCCCAAAAGCATATCGAGAATCAGTATAAATGGTGGCGGAGCGTCCCTCAGTCAGAAAGCAAGCGCGGGTTAGGGCAACTAGTTCAGCGACTTGTGCTGAGGTCACAGAAGGTAAAGGCGCAGCTCCTAGGGTTTCAGAGAGTGATACCACTAAAGCAGGAACCTTCAGTGAATAACACAAGGTCGGAGTTAGAGAGAGGGACATCAGAAAGGTCGGGGCATGAGACGGTGACAGCAGAGACACTTGCAAGGCAGTCGTGGGGTTCACCGTCAATAGACAGAGGAAGGAGAGTGGCAGGGTTCAACTGAGAACAGCACTTTATGGTGATATGCGAAGCCGAAAGCAGTAAAAGTGAGGCGGGCGGAGGAAAGGTGAGCTGTATTACATTGTAGCAGGAGAGTATCTATAGAGTGAGGGACCATGAGAGAAACAGGAGAGCGGAGGACAAGGGACTCAGACATTTCAATTAGGCGTGCCGCGGCAGCCACAGCACACAGACAGGGGGGTAGACCTTGGGCAACAGGATCCAAGGTGGCAGAGAAATAAGCTACTGGACGATTTTTGCCACCATGCTCCTGAGTAAGAACCCCAAGTGCACAACCAGATTGCTCGTGGCAGAAAAGGGTAAAGGCTTACAGTAGTCAGGTAACCCTAAGGTGGCTGGGGGGGCAGTGAGAAGCACTAAAGAGTCAGTTTCTGAGGCAGATAATGAAGGGGAACAGAGGAGTAGATCATTTACACATTGGACCAATGTGGACCCAGAGGGGAAGACCAGGTCAACAAGGTCTTTGGCTAATGCTTGGGAAAAGTAAGACGGGCTTTCTGTGTACCCCTTGGGAAGCATACTGCTGCTCCTTGTAAGAAAAGGCAAAAAGATACTGGGACTTAGGGTGAACCGGGACAGAAAAGAAAGCAGAACACAGATCAACATCAGTAAAATGAGTTGCATCTGGCAGGATAGAAGCCAGATTAGTTGCTGGGTTAGGGATTACAGGAAAGGTGGGTACAACAATGCAGTTAATAGCTTGAAGATCCTGAACAAACCACCATGATTTACCATCAGCTTTTCGAACTGGGAGGAGGATAGGGGTGTTACAGGGGCTGGAACAGGGGACAATAATGCCTTGTTCCCACAGGGTGGATATGACCGGAGCTGAAACCTTTAAATCCCAAAAACCCGGTGCCACGACCCCTTCTCTGACCTTATCCCCATTCTTGGTACCCTCCCCATTCCCAGTACTGTCTGCCCTGCCCTGAATAATGCTGTATTTGCAGAGCTATCAACTTTTGTGAGGACTGCTTCTCTTTCTTTTTAGAGTGCAGTGGCAATGCTCTGCCACTGCTTGCAATTTGTCCATGGTCTTGGCCTCCCATCCAACACTTATTTGCTTTAACATACTGCTAATAGCAGATAAGAGGCTATTAACAAACGCATGCGCCAGGGCGCCCTGTCCATTTTTACCTGGTTGCTGTATCCCAAAAAACCCCAAAAAAACCCAACCAAACAAACAAAAAAACCATCAGTCAGTCTGTGTGATAGTTGCCCGGGTTTTTTTCTTTGTTGCTGTTTACGGGGTTATAAGTAGCTTACACAGTTGCAGGAGGTCTGCTTCAGAGGGTTCATAGGCATTGCACACTAGCAAAATTCCTCTGCAAATTTGGTAGGGTTTTCCTGGGGCTTTGGAAAACCTTTTAAAATCGAGTGGAGCTCCGTGTGGGTCCAGGGTTTATAGCTTCAAGTGGGACCGGTCTGAGTCTTCTTGGAGGACGGGGTAAAGGGAAGCGCTCGGTCTGGTGGTGGGAGAGGAGGTTTCCAATAAAGCTTTTTCTTATAATTAGAATTTTTAAGGGAGGCGAGCTTCGATTCAGTTCATTTAAGATTTGCCTCGTCCCACCACTGCATGAAGCTATCTACCTCTCCTCTAGCCAATTTAGTTTTGGGAAGGCCAAGTTTGTCTTTTAAGACGTCCACTTGGTCTTTGTTCCAAGATCCTAACAGTGGCCACTGAGTTTTGGGATCCCCCCAGAGTTAATCTAGATCATTTTTCCAGAAATTTACAGGAGTCCGGACCCTTTCTAAAATATATAAACTGAGCCAGGGTCCCTTTAGGGAACTATCCCTGCTTAGATGTCTAGTTACCCATACAGGAGGACTTCATACACCAATCACACAAGGAGGAAATTCGGGTTCGTCAGAGCGGTGCCCAGTGCAACACACAAAAGAAGCCCACAGGCTACTGCCTCAATCGCCCTTGCGTTCACTCCAAGGATTTTATCCAAGGTGCGGTGCGGCTGCGATTGTGCAGATTCCAGTCACACAGACCGCGGGGACAGGAGCCCCTTGGTCGGCCAGTCCCCGGACAGGGATGGCTCCCAGACTCACTCACACCACAGGGAAGATGGATAGACACAGAGACAAGACAGTCCTCAGTCCGGACAAAATAATTACCTGACCAGAGTCCTGATGTTAGATCCCGGGATCCCTACCAGAACAGAGCAGGAACCAACAGGTTCGATGGCGTAGACTTCGCTGTGGTTGTGCACCTTTCCGTTCTGGTGGAGGACCGCTCGGGCCAAATGCCCAGGTGCCGGCTACCACGGTCATCCTGCCAGACAGTCAGGGATCACACAGCCTCAGCGAAGACGGTTGCCATCTCGGTGGAACCTCCAAATTGTCAAAGTCAGACAGGACTCACAGATTTGGCAGACTGCTCTGTTTATTTCAGCAAAGCTTTGCTAAAATGCATTCAGAAAATGTGAGTGCCGTACAAGGTTCAAACCTCTTGATTTATACAGTCAAAAGAAAGCCAAAATTAACAGGATTAAAAGGGGGGCAAAACTTCACATAATTAGTGTGAGGCTACTCAAGTACTCTTCATTTCAATATTAAGCACACAGCAATCTCCTGGCTATATCTCCCTGATTATCTGGAATTGTTTCCTGTCTAACACCTAATGTTTCTTTTCCTGTTAAACTCAGGCCCAAATTGGCTAGCACCTTGATCTGCATACCTACAATCAACATTAACATACTTTTCTTCTTCCTCTTAAAAAGACAAACAGAATTCCTTCAACTTATTCAATTATTACAGCACAATTCATCTTTTTCTTACAGTATAATTCTTTCTACTTTCACACCCAGGACAGGGCTCCTGGTGATTAGCACGAGTCATTAGGGATTGTGGTTTCCATGGAGCCAGGCAGGGGCCGTATCTTGCTGAGGGTCTCACTGGGACCCATCCTGCGATCCCAGGGACACTGATCCAGCCCCAGTCCCTGTGTCCCATCCTCACTCCAGGGAATTGGCTCAGCCCATGGTGTATAGACACCCTGTATAACTAGCCACAGATTCCGGCTTCCTCACACCCTCCCTGCCCCTGAGTGTCTTTGTTCCACAGATGCCCTCGTGGGCCAAGGGAAACTGCAAGATGTCTTTGTAAGTGCCCCCCAAAACTCCCCAGCTCTGTGCCTTGCCTCACCCCACACCAATGCACCATGCACCCCCTCACTGCATATGAATACCCCCTGCTGTCTGGGATCAAGACTGTCTGGTGTGTGGCTGTGTGTGTTTGTGTGCTGGTTTTGACTCATACACATAGTGACTCTCTTCCCTCCCTACCCCAGGAGCCCAACCCCAGCGCTGAGGGACTCACCTATGCCGAACTGGACCCCCCAGCGCTGCAGACTAAGCGGGGGGCCCTGTCCCCAAACCCATCCTGTATGCCGCAGTCAGCACCTGTCCTCTGCCCCCATAGAGGAAGTCACTAGATCAATGGGGCAGGGAGGATGGTCCCCAGAGAGTGATGCAGTGACACCTCCCAGAGAACAGGCTCAGCTTATGGTCTCTCCTGAATCCCTTCCCCCGCCCGCACCTGGTACTGCCCCACCCAGTCACATGCCTCACCCTCAGTCCCATGGGTACATGCCCTGGTCTCAGATTCCCTCCCCTCTCCTTGTGGGCACACACCCTGGTCTCAGACCCACCCCCATGGGCCCACCCCCTGGTCTCAGACCCACCCCAATGGGCTCACCCCCTGGTCTCAGACCCACCCCAATGGGCCCACCCCCTGGTCTCAGACCCACCCCCATGGGCCCACCCCCTGGTCTCAGACCCACCCCAATGGGCTCACCCCCTGGTCTCAGACCCACCCCCATGGGCCCACCCCCTGGTCTCAGACCCACCCCAATGGGCTCACCCCCTGGTCTCAGACCCACCCCCACGGGCCCACCCCCTGGTCTCAGACCCACCCCCATGGGCCCACCCCCTGGTCTCAGACCCACCCCAATGGGCTCACCCCCTGGTCTCAGACCCACCCCAATGGGCTCACCCCCTGGTCTCAGACCCACCCCCATGGGCCCACCCCCTGGTCTCAGACCTACCCCAATGGGCCCACACCCTGGTCTCAGATCCGCCCCCATTGAAACATGCCCTGGTCTCAGATCCCCCCTGTCCACTCCTGTCTATCTGCAATACTCACTGAGGAAGACGATGGTGAGAGCAGATGCCATAATGGGCCAGTGAGGGGCACCAGACGCACCCCTTTTCCCAGCTCCACCCAGCCTCAAATAAGGAGTTCCACTGCATCCACCACCCCTTGTTTCTCATCTGCAGGCAAAATCTCATGTGGTCACAGTTACCAGAGGTCTCTGCAAAACCGAGGAAACCCTGAAATCATCAGCCTAGCCAAATGTCCAGCAGCACCAGCTTTTCCATGTCTCTGTGGGGAGGGAGGGAAGGAGGTCGTCTTCTTTGGGGAGGGTACACTAGGCTGGGAGCTGGGTTGTCATAATCAGGAGTGCTGACCAGTGTCTGGTGACTAAGGGGTTAACCCTGTAGCTAGCCAAGTATCAGGTGGTAAGTCAATAACAATGCAAGTAGAAAATTCAAACTGAAAAACAGGGGTTTTCTCTCTCTCTTCTGTGTTTGAGAGGTAGAGTAGTCTCTTCCAAGACTGAGGGAAATGGGAGAACGGGAAGCGACTGTCTAGGAAGGAGTACGGCAGAAAGGGATCTAGGGGTTATAGTGGACCACAAGCTGAATATGAGTCAGCAGTGTGATGCTGTTGCAAAGAAAGCAAACATGATTCTGAGATGCATTAACAGGTGTGTTGTGAGCAAGACATGACAAATCATTCTTCTGTTCTACTCTGCGCTGGTTAGGCCTCAGTTGGAGTATTGTGTCCTGTTCTGGGCACCGCATTTCAAGAAAGATGTGGTGAAATTGGAGAGGGTCCAGAGAAGAGCAACAAGACTCATTAAAGGTCTAGAGAACATGAGCTATGAAGGAAGGCTGAAAGAATTGGGTTTGTTTAGTTTAGAAAAGAGAAGATTGAGAGGCGATATGATAGTCGTTTTCAGGTATCTAAAAGTGTGTCATAAGGGGGAGGGAGAAAACTTGTTCATCTTGGCCTCTGGGGATAGAACAAGAAGCAATGGGCTTAAACTGCAGCAAGGGAGGTTTAGGTTGGACATTAGGAAAAAGTTCCTAACTGTCAGGGTTGTCAAACACTGGAATAAATTGCCCAGGGAGGTTGTGGAATCCCCATCTCTGGAGATATTTAAGAGTAGGTTAGATAAATGTCTATCAGGGATAGTCTAGACAGTATTTGGTCCTGCTATAGGGGCAGGGGACTGGACTCGATGACCTCTCGAGGTCCCTTCCAGCCCCAGTATTCTATGATTTTATGATTCTCTCTCCAAGAACGGATTTCTTAGAATGTGTAAGTAGGGAAAAGTTTAGCTAGTCCGTCAGGATTTGTTGTTTTCCTTGTTTGGGGATTTGGAAATAATGTCTAAGCTGTTAATTGTGTTTTTCTTTTTTCTTTGTAACCAAGTTTTAGCCCATGGGGTTTCCCTGAGTATCTTTATCAATTTGGTGGCTCTTTCCATCTAACCACTTTACTGTGCTTGCTACTGTAGTTTTACTTTGATAATAAAGAATTGTTGTATCTTGTAATTAACTGAGATTGGTTGATTGTTGTGTCCTTAGGACTCAGTGCCTACTTACAAGGGCAGAGTTCATTGTTGTCTGTGAATCTCCTGTTTTCCCAACTCCAAGTAAAACAGAGCTTGGGGCATGGGGAGAGTTTTACCTTAGGTAGGAAGTTTCCCACGTGATCTCTTCCCTGGTTTTCTTGGATTTACTTGGGTGGTGGCAGCGGATTCCCCAAAATCTGGGTATTAGGATTTTTTTAGGGGGGGGGGGGTTCTACCAGAGCCTGCAGAGGCAAGATTTTGGAGTGCTTTTGAGGGACCCACTTCTGCATTCATCATGCCAGAGTTGGGGACAGCCTTGACACAGATGTGTACAGGATCTGAAATTCAGTCTTTGACTGACCATTTAAAGGAAGGTGTCATAAGGCATGTGCATGCGGGGGCAGAGTTAAGCCTACTGCTTAGCCTGCAATCCTGCCCATGTGCAACATGAGCCCTGGCACTATCAGAAGAACAGGTGTGATGGGGAGAAAAGCAGGTGTGATGGGTTTGCTGCTCTTTACTGCATAGCTGAGTGGGGATGGCAACTTTGCAGCTTTACACTCTTGCGCAATGCCGTTATTCCTGAAAATAATCGGCGTAACAGCATCGCGCAAGAGGGTTTTTCTTGCACAGAAAGGGGCAGTGCAGACAGCTCCTTCTGGCGCAAGAGCCTCTTCTGCAAAAATGGTGGCTCATTAGGCGATATTCCACGCTTAGCCTCATTTGCATATTTCTCAGGCAAGAAGCCGCGAGTGCAGACATAGCCTGACTCAGCCAGCCGCGAGTGCAACAGGGCCTCATTTATCCCATCAAATGCAGAGGGGCCAGATCAGATCAGCACAAATCCAGATTCTCTGGGGAATGGGGCAGTGCAAGGCTGCAGCACCACCTAGCGGCCACAGGAGGAATTGCCGGCCCTTGTCCCTGTGTGTGCTGGTTGGGAGGTTCCCATGGAAAGCAGCACAGTAGAAGGTTGGAAATAAAGGGCTCTAGTGCCCCCCCAGGAGTGTGTGGCCCCAAGGACCATACGAGAAGGGGCTGTCGCCCTGAAGCGGGTTCCCCCAGGGCCAACGGGCCAAGTGTGGATGTGACCTGTGGGCCCATGAGAAGGGGAATGATGTTGGTCTCCAAGGGAGGGGAACACCTGGCCTGGGGCAAGTCCCTTCAGCTGAGCCTGCCCAGAGATGCTCTCAGCATCTGTATCGTTCTGCAGCTGGCGGGGGGGGGGGGGGACCGGTAGGGAAGGAGCTGTCTGTGTGTTGCTGGGGGAGGCTTATGAGCCTGGCTCCCCACAGCAGGTCTAAGGGCTGCCCAGGCCCAACCAGGATCTGCAAACAGAAAGGACTTGGTTCTTAGCTGTTACATGGGAGTCCTAGTTCCCAACCTCCTTCTCTAACCCTTAGTCCCCACTCCCCTCCCAGAGCTGGGACCAGGGCCAAATGTGCCTGACTACTAGCTTACTCCTGCCAGGTAGCCAGCAGCTGCACAAACACAGCTTATGTCCCTCTCTAGGGGCCTAGCCACACACCCACTGGCAGCTCAGTGGGCAAGGTTTATGTGGCACATGGGAAAGTCCCTGAGTCTCTCCTGGTTGGTGACCCATTGGGTTGAATGGAATTTCTCTTGCTCCCATTTTCTTTTGAACCTGGCTGATTTAATTCACAGGCTGACTAAAGACCCTTAGAACCAAGCGTTACAGCGTAAAGCCGCCAACACCGCTCAGCTATGGTGCAAGGGGCAGTGAACCCAGGTGTTCCCCTTCATGCCCATTCCTCGCATGGTGCCAGGGCTTGTGTTGCACGTGGGCAGGTTTGCAAGCTGAGCAGGAGGCTTTAAAGAATCAAAGCCTCCAAAGCCAGGAAATGCCACTTACTGTTCCCTAAACACCCTTAACTCTGTCCCTTCACTAACAGGCCTCACAACAGCTTCCTTTAATTGCATGATCACTTCCTGATTTTATTTACATGAGTCACCAACCACTTGGATCTAGAAACAAAGAAAGGGGGAGGGGAATCGTCATGGAAATAATGGTCAGTCAATGATTGAATTTCAGAACCTGTGGTCTCCTGGCTCCCCACAGACAGAGGAGACTTCCCTTTCTCCCCACAGAGATACAGACAAGCTGGAGCTGCAGGACACTGAGCCAGGCTGATCATTTCCTCGGTTTTGCAAAGACCTCTAATTAACTGTGATTGCACGAGATGTCGCCTGCCGATAAGAGGCAAGGGATACCAGAAGAGATGAAATATTATTGACTTCCTGTAGCTGCAACCACCAGCTGAGTACCTTATTTGAGGAGGGGTGGAGCTGCGCATTAGGGGATCGGTGGTACCCTTCACTGCTCCATTATGGGATCTGCTCTCACAATCCTTTTCCTCGGTGAGTATTGCAGAGAGCCAGGGGCATGCGCCTGTGGGGAGATCTGAGACCAGGGCATGTGCCCATTGGAGGGAAACTGAGGCATGTGTCCAATGGGGAGGGTATGGGTCTGAGCGGCTGGATGCGGCAGAACCAGCTGCAGGAGGGCTATGGGGAGACCATAAGCCGAGCCTATTCTCCCATGACAACTTGCTTTACTTAAGAACCTTGGGTGAGGGACCTTGTCAGAGGCTTTCTGGAAATCTAAATGCACTATCTCCACTGGATCCCCCTTGACCACATGATAGTTGATTCCCTCAAAGAACTCTGGCTATTAGTAAGGCATGATTTCCCTTTACAGACACCATGTTGACTTTCCCCAACAAATTGTGTTCATCCATATGTCTGACAATTTTATAATTGTCACAGACTGGCCTGACTGCATCCAAGCACACCGAGGTGGGGCACAGTCCCTGGTCCCATGGTGCAGTGGGGGGAAACTGAGGCACAGAACAAGGCAGGGTCACCCAAAAGGTGCAGAGTGAGCCAAGGGTGCACCCCACATTAACATGCCCATCCCAGGACCCTGCTCCTCTACCCTCTCCTCTGCTCCCAGTGGACATGCCTAACGTACACATTGCGGCTGCAGTGCGGGCATTTTGCTCAAGAACAACTGTTCTTGTGCAAAAACTTGTGGCACGTCTACACTGCACATGAATTTTTGCGCAAGTAAATTTGCAGTGAAGCATCAGAAAAGAGGGCAGCGTGGACAGGCTCCAGGGGCTTCTTGAGCAAGACACTTTTATGGCTAATATGGCCAGCAGAGCTTTCTTGCACAAGAGAGCATTCAACTGCCATGGACACTCTTGTACAAAAGCACATGGCAGGGTGGAGGCGGTTTTGCACGAGACCTTTTGCGCAAGAACTCCTGCGTGAAACAGTTCTCGTGCAAGAAGCCTGCAGTGTAGGGCAGGGAGCAGCCTGTGGGGCTACTGGAGCTGCTGGCCGCAGGATGCCCAGTCAGGGAGTGGGGGGGGCACCCCTAGGAATGGCTCAAACTTCCCAGAGGGGTGGCTAGAGGAAGGACATTTGCCTGGCAGGGTGGGGGGGGGGGGCGGTGACCTCACAGTGGCTTTGGGCAGCCCTCAGCATATGAGGCAAAGGGCAGGTGGGGAGGTGGTGACCTCACAGAGGGACCCACATCTCAGGCTGATAAAGGGGGGGGCGGGCCCAGGGGACTTTGGAGACCCCCGGTTGCTTTAGCTCTGGTACGTCTCCTCCTCACGGTTCCTTTGTGCTCTGTGAGTTCCACATCCCGACACCTTTGTGCAAAAGGTAAGAGCCCCCAGGGGTTTGGATCCCGCCCAGGTCCCGGCTGGGTTCCTTACCCCTGTGGTGCAGGAGGAGTTGATACAGGCTGTGCACCCCCTCCCGGGCCAGCCGGCTGACGTCCTCGGAAGGGTCCAAAATGAAAAGGCCCAGCTGGGCCACGTGGTGACCCATCCTCGGCCAGTCGGCTGAGTTCTGAGGGGAGAGAAGAGGGAGGGGGGGTCCCTGAGCATCCTGGGGCTGCACGTCCCATGCAAACGGCTGCCGAGGCGGTTTTAAGCTAAGTGGATGGACAGAGACAGCTCCTGGGGCGGGGGCGGGGGCGGGGGCGGGGGCGGGGGCGGGGGCGGGGGCGGGGGCGGGGCCGGTCTTGTGAGGAGACAACCCTGAGCAATGGCCCCGACTGAAGGGTCACTCCGGAGGATGGAACAAGGGGATCCACTAACGGCCACTCCCCAGTCTGGGGCCCAGCTGCAGTCACACAAGAGCCCCCCTGAAAGGCCCAGGGTCACCCCTCCCCGGGGAAAAGAGAACGCGGATCAGTCCCGGCCCATTCCCGGCCTGCCTCTGCCTCCTATCAAAGAAAGCTATCAGATTGATTTGACATGATTTGTTCTTTACAAATCCATGCTGGCTGTTCCCTATCACCTTGCCACCTTCCAAGTGTCTACAGATGATTTCCTTAATTACTTGCTCCACTATCTTCCATGGCACAGAAGTTAAGCTAACTGGTCTGTAGTTTCCTGGGTTGTTCTTATTTCCCTTTTTATAAATGGACACTAGATTTGCCCGTTTCCAGTCTTCTGGAATCTCTCCTGTCTCCCATGATTTTCCAAAGATGATAGCTAGAGGCTCAGCTCTATCAGCTCCTTGAGTATTCTAGGATGCATTTCATCAGGCCCTGGTGACTTGCAGTCAACTAACTTTTCTAGGTGATTTTTAACTTGTTCTTTTTTTATTTTATCTTCTAAATACCTTCCCACTAGCATTCACTATGTTAGGCATTCCTTCAGACTTCTCAGTGAAGACCGAAACAAAGCAGTCATTAAGCATCTCTGCCATTCCTGTTATGTTTCTCCTCACTGACCAGTGGGCCTACCCTGTCCTTAGGCTTCCTCTTCATCCTAATGTATTCATAAAAAGTCATCTTGTTTCCCTTTATTCCCGTAGCTAGTTTGAGCACATTTTGTGCCTTTGCCTTTCTAATCTTGCCCTTGCATTCCTGTGTTGTTTGCCTATATTCATCCTTTGTAATTTGTCCTATTTTCCATTTTTATATGACTCCTTTTTTATTTTTAGATCATGCAAGATCTCGTGGTTAAGCCAAGGTGGTCTCATTCTACAGGGAATAACACCTTTTGTCAACAGAGTTCTGTCAATAAAAGGCGTTATTGCAGCCTGCTTTGTCAACAGAACTGTAAGTAGTCTGGATGCTCTTTGTTGACAGAAGCTTTGTCCACAGTATCTGTTGGCAAAACTTCTGTCGACAAAAGCCTGTAGTCTAGACATACCCCCAGTGTCCTGTAGTTACTCTTGATCCGCTCAGTGTCACACCTCTCAGTATCATTTGTGCCCACATGGATGAGTAGCATGGGGTAGTAGTCAGAGGGCCGGATAATCCTCGACAATGCCTCCGTAAAATCTTGGATACGGCCCCCGGCAGACAGCATACCTCCTGGGATGAAATGTCAGGGCGACAGATGGGCACCTCCGTCCCCCTTAGAAGAGAGTCTCCGACCACCGCTACCCTTCATTTACATGCAGCCCAGCTGAGGAGCACAGTGCCCATAGCCGGGAATAGGTGTTGCCACTGGTGATGCATATCCACACATACCTCAGTGCACATAACAATATTTATGGCGCACACAAATGAAAATAATTAGAGGGAACATTGCTTAGAGGTGTAAAAAATCACCCCGTGCGCTCAGTGTTTTAATGCTGAATGTATAGACAAAGACTTGACTTCTATTCTTGGCTCTGTCCTGCTGGGTGACTTCAGGACACTCCCATTCCCACCTTCCCGTGCCTCAGTTTCCCCACCTGTTTCCCTGATACAGCACTTTGAGCTCTATGTATGAGTTCAGTGTAGTTCATGTTAAACCTTCCAGCGAGGCCAGGACTACATCTAACATGGTAGCTTTCGCTGAGTCCTGTAACTACACGTGTTTGATTCTCAGGCTTCCGGCGCTAAATAAAGATGTGGGTGGTGGTGGGGTATGTAGAGGACAGGAAATGAAGAACAGTGACGATCAGACACGAGGAGAGGATGGGGCAGAGCAGAAGGGCCGCGGCATCTCTGCTCCCTCACCGTACGCCCTGACGAGGATCAGAGCAGCGACAGCATCTGGGTTCCCAGCCCAGCCCTGAGGGGCTGGCAGAGACTCTGCACGGGGAGGGGGGCTTTCTGCTGTGAGCCCAGAGGGGCAGCGGGGGGCAGGTCGGAGCAGACAGCGACTGCAGATTGTCCCTTCCTGGTCTCGTCAGAAGCCGACGTCGTTTGGCCATTTCCACCCTCTCGGTTCCTGCCGCAGCCCCGATGCTCCTGTCTCTGTTCCTCTTGCTGCTCGGTGAGTGTGTGAGAGCCTGGGCTAACTCGCAGGGGGTGGGAGAAAATGGAACCAAGGAAGCCCAGGAAGTCGGCAAATCCCCTCTAGCAGCAGAGGGTCCTGCCCTGCCCCCGCTGCACTTTGCCAGCAGCCTTTGAAACGGGGCCAGAGCCGGGCGCATGATCCAGGATCGGCCTCCCCAAGGCCTCAGGCCGGGGAAATCACCCCCCCCCCCGGTGCCTGCTCCCTGCCCCCTCGTTACACAGCCCAGGGGCCCATCGGCCCAGCTGCCCCGCGGTGCCCTGGGAGCTCATGGCCAGTTACTGTCCCCGGGGCCTAAATCCTTCCCTGGGTCCCTGCTTCCCCACCCAGGCCCCAGGCTGCAGGGCGGCGGCGTTCCCTGGGGAGCTGGGACCTGGCACTCAGCTGGATCCCACCCCTGGGGTGTCACTGGGCCCAGCTCCCCACGCCAGGCCCATGGGGTCAGGCCGGGCGGGGCTCATATGCTTCTGGGGTGTCAGCGCAGCCTGGAGGCAGAGAGCAGGGAGGCTGTTGCCATTGGAGGGGGAGGGTGGTCAACTCTGTTCCCCACTCTGGCATTCAGAGTGCAGAAGGTACAGACCTGCCAGAGACCTTAAAGACCTTGCCTTAACAGCATTCTGCTTAAAAATAAAAACCAGCTTCCTTGAGGTCACAGATCCCTTCACCTTGGGAGGTAGCTGCCTCTGCCAAGTGAATAAAAACCCACCTTTCTTCTTAGGCTTTGAGTTCTTCCAAGGGGGTATCCCCAAACTCTTTTCCGCCAAGAGAGCTTGGAAAAGAAAAACAGAAAACAAATTGTAATCTCTGCTAGATGACCTCTCAGTCTAGGCTTGCGTACACAGACCTCCTGCTGCTTTCTAGGATACAAGAATCATAGCGTCGCCTTAAAAAAGTTGTTTTTATTAACAAAACTAAAAGAGGGTATGTCTACACTACAATGTTAGTTTGAACTAACGGACGTTAGTTCGAACTAACATTCATAGCCACTACACTAGCGCTCCGCTAGTTCGAATTTGAATCGAACTAGCGGAGCGAATAGTTCGAACTAGGAAAACCTAATTTTACGAGGATTAAGCCTAGTTCGAACTTACTAGTTCTAATTAAGGGGTGTGTAGCCCCTTAATTCGAACTAGTGGGGGGCTAGCTCTCCCCAGGTTTCCCTGGTGGCCACTCTAGCCAACACCAGGGAAACTCTATGCCCCCCTCCCAGCCCCGGACCCCACCCACCCGATGCCCCCCAGCCCACCCCCTCTTCCCGGGACCAGGCTGGCGGCTCCCGGGAGCTTGCCCAGGACCGCAAGAGGCGGGCACCTTCCTGGGCTAGTGCGGACATCGTGGACCTTGTCCACGATCTCCGCACTAGGCACCGGAAAGTGGCCGTCTAGGGCAGGAGAGCTGCCAGCCTGGCCACCCAGGAGCAGGTGTGCATGAAAATCAAGGGGGTCCACTGAGACCCCCCGACCCTGAGCCCTGAGCTTACAATGGCCGTCCTGGGTCAGACCAAAGGTCCATCTAGCCCAGTAGCATGTCTGCCGACAGCGGCCAACACTAGGGACCCTGGAGGGGATGGACCGAAGCCAGTGACCAAGCCATTTGTCTCGTGCCATCCCTCTCCAGCCTTCCACAAACTTTGGGCAGGGACACCACTCCTACCCCCTGGCTAAGACTACTCCATGGACCCAACCTCCATGACTTGATCTCCCTTCCCTTTAAACTCTGTTCTAGTTGTAGCCTTCACAGCCTCCTGCAGCAAGGAGTTCCACAGGTTAACTCTTTGCTTTGGCAACAACAACAACAACAACAACTTTCTCTTACTAGTTTCAAGCCTGCTACCCATTCCTTTCCTTTGGTGTCCTCTAGTCCTTCTTTATGGGAACTCATGAAGAACTTTTCTGAATGCACCCTCTCCACCCAACCCCTGCTTTTAGAGACCTCTATCCTGTCCCCCCTCCGTCTCCTCTTGTCTAAGCTGAACAGTCCCAGTCTCTGTAGCCTCTCTTCATCTGGGACCTGTTCCCAACCCCTGATCATGTTAGTTGCCCTCCCCTCTCTCAGCCTTTCTCTTCCCCTCTCCCACCTCCTTTTCCCAGTCTCCCCCACTTTTGTTCAATAAAGACAGAGTCAATGTTGGAAGAAACGTTATCTTTATTTTGTACATCAATAAGAAGGGGGGCTAGGGAAGAAGGTGAGGGAGGAATGGGGTACGAGCCCCCGAGGGGGAGGACTGGGCTGGCTCTGCGGGCTTCTGGGGGCGGAAGCTCTCCTGCAGCCCCCCGATTGCCCCCTCTCTCCAGATGGCAGCCTGCGGCAAGTGCAGCCGGGCTGATGGCCGAGTGGTGTGATGTGCCCAGTGTGGGTACTCCGGGCAATTCAAGCCAGGACTGGTTTTCAAGCAGGGCACCCCTTAGAACTGTCTGTCCGGGGTGGGGGTCGGGACCCTTTAAGCGCAGCCCTCGGCTAGCCTGAGACAGCATCTCTACGCTCTAAGTCCTCTTCTGATGCCCTGCCGGCACTGCTTCCGGCCATCCTTAAGCCCTGTTCAGAGTCCACTCAATGTGGACTTGCTAGTTCGAATTAGCAAAACGCTAATTCGAACTAGTTTTTAGTTCTAGACGCGTTAGTTCGAATTAGCTTAGTTCGAATTAACTAATTCGAACTAAGTTAGTTCGAACTAGCGTTGTAGTGTAGACATACCCAGATATACTAATAAAGACTACTTGATTGCTAGATGTTACAGAGCAACTGAGAAAAACAAAATATAACATAGAGAATAATAATATCTCTGGGTGCAGCTTAGATATAGCGTGTGTGTGTGTGTGTGTGTGTGTGTGTGTCAGGGGGAGGGGGAGGAGGGAGGCACATGGGCTTAGCACAGAGTTTAACCAAACAACAAAACAAAGAAAAATAACCTAATCGCAACTGAATATACATTTTTCAATCTACTCATGATCTGTGGTGATCCATACTTTGAAGCCCAGTCCATTTCCATGCCCAGTACTCTTTGTAGGTTCAATTCATCTTGCTTCCCCCAGCTCCTACCTTAGGGTATGTCTACACTGCAAGGCTATTTTGGGATACTGGAGAGAGCCCAAAACAGCTACCCTGTGTCTACACAAGCTGCCAGTCATTTCAAAATATTTTTTTAAATAACGGGAGCGCTATTTTGCCATCTTGGTAAACCTCATTGCACGAGGGATCAGGGATGGCTCAAAATAGCACTTCATTTAAAAAAATTTGGCACCATGTAGGTGCGCCAAATTTCAAAATAAGCTATTTCAAAATAACATTGAAATAAGAAATGCATTTCTTATTTCTAGTTTAGGGTGTAGTGTGGACGCAGCCTTAAACTCACACAAAGAGATCAGCAGGCAGGTAGATCTATTCAATTCAAATTTCAACACCCTTTGTTGTTGGCTCTTCTGGCTCCCTGCCAACACCCCCATAGCTATCTGACTTTCACCCTTTAGTCACCAAATGCTGGCCAGAACTCCTCCTATTCACCACAGGGGGTTATCAGCATCTGGCTCCAGAGTTCCCTGTTACTGACAGGCCAGAGACACTGAGATGGGTTCGAGGCTGGGCTCCAGTTATGAGTTCACCCAGAATTCAGGGGTTCTGGGTCTTGGGGTCAGACTCATTATAGGGCTGGGCCCAAGTCACTTCAGCTCTTTTCAGGAGGGAACCTGGGGGTCAGGGCTCTGCACGGTGCCTGGCACAGCCTCATGGAACAGGCAGGGGTGCTCCTGGTGGGACAGGCAGGGCATAAAATGGAGCCTGTAATCAGTGTGGGGAACAGAGGCCCCAGAAGCTGTCCCTGGTATCTCACCGCAGGGGAGATTCCAGACTGGCACTGACCCCACGTCCCCTTTCTGTTCCCAGCACTGAGCCGCAGCAGCCAGGAGATCTGCTCAGCTCCCGGTGAGTCCAGTCTGTCTGTCCTCAATGCACCCAGGGCCTTTACCTCTCCCCCACCGGGCACTCCAGCCACCACCCCTTTGGCTGCTCGCTGCTGAATGCGGTGCCAACAGCAATGGGTTGGGAAGAGGGGCAGGCCTGGGTGAGGGCCTGAGCAGGGTGCAGATGCCTCCCAACTGACCTCTCCCTGCCCTGCTGCCTCCCAGCTCTGACCCAAGGATTTACCTTCCCTCAGCACCAGCTCCCAGCCCTTGACCTCACTCCCAGCCGTCCTGCCCCAGCTGCATCCGTCAGTGACCTCAGCAGGGCCTGCTCTAGCACAGTGCACAGCACCAGGCATTGGCACCCAGCCCGACCAAGCCCTGAGGCCTGTACACAGCCCATTAGCCCCTGGGATAAAGCCTCCGGTCAGGTCAGAGCCTCCATCTGAGACACGGCCCAGACCCTCTTCTACTTACCTCCTGCCCCACTAACAGCACCAGGCACCAGCAACACCCCACTGACAGCTCTGCCCCCTTCCCCTCCCCAGGTGCTCTCCCTGCCCCCACCCTCTACCTGAACCAGACATTGGCCCGGCCAGGGGACTCCGTGCAGGTCAGGTGCTTCATGTCCTCCTGGCACCTGGCCACCCGCATCGTCTTCTGCAAGGACGGGGAGGAGGTTTCAGTCCAGACGGGCTCAAAGGAGAAGGCCACCTACGACTATGAGCATGTGGTGTCCGGGGGCAGTTCTGGGAATTTCTCCTGCGGGTACGAGATCAAGGACAGCGACAATCAGGTGACGAGATCCCAGCTCAGCCACACACAACACATCAGTGTAATTGGTAAGGTGTGAGCTGTGCGTCCGTGCGTGTCTGTGGGTGACATATCCTATTGTAGCCCTGCCCAGCAGAAACTCAGCATCCTGGGAATGGGGTTAATGACAGTGTGAGAACAGCAATTAAATGACACCCCCCCCCCCAATCCAAACTTACATTCATCAATTTCCAAAATCTGAAACAAAATATCTCATAAAACGTCTTTGTGCAAAGTGTGTCCCAGGCAACCCCCCCCCCCTTCCTGTGTGTTTCACCCCATCCCGTGCTTCACCCTCACCCCTTCCTGTGTGTTTCACCCTGTCCCGTATTTCACCCTCACCCCTGCTGTGTGTTTCACCCCGTCCCATGTTTCACACAGCTCAGCTCGGCTGGCCCAGCCCTGGCACCAGGGTGACGGGATCATCATAGAAATGTCAGGCTGGAAGGGACCTTGAGATGCCGCCAAGGCCTGCAGGACAGAGTGAACCTAGACCAGCCCTGACACGGGGCTTGTGCAGCCTGTTACTAAGCTCTGACAACAGGGACTCCAGACCCTGCCCTGGAGGCCGGTTCCAGAGCTTCTCCTCCCTGCTACTGAACCGAACCCTCCCTTGCTGCAGATTAGCCCCATCGCCTCTAGCCCTGCCCTCCGTGGGCCCTTAGAACCACTGATCCCGGCCCCTGTGTAACAGCCCTGAGCAGATTTAGAGACTGTTACCATGTTCCCCGGCTTCTTCTCTCAAGACTAAACCTGCTAAGGATGTAAAATCCTGTTTAATTAGTTAACTGCTGAAACATTAAGTTTAACCAGTTAACGAAGGCCGGGCTGCAGCACCTCCCTCCCCTTTCTCTCCATGGCTGGCTTGGAGCGGCCCCCACACCATGGGCTGCTTCTGATGCTGCACTGGGCTGTCAGCTGACACCTCCCCTGTCTTACACACACTCCCATTGCTGACTCAGATCCAATTTGTGACTCACCCTGAGCCCAGCAGCCCTACCCCCAGCCAGTGGCTGCCAGTGGCTAGCTGTGCTAGAGCAGCGTAGAGGCCTGGACTGGGCCTGCTCTGATCTCGGCTGTGTTTATTGCCTAGAGGGGATGGACCCAGCGGTGGGGATGCTGGGAGATCTTCTCTCCCCCTCCCACTCCTGGTAAATGCTTCTGGAGCATTTTTCCTTCTGGGTCCTTATGTAGGGAAAGGTGGGTCCTCAGCTGATAACCCCCCAGTCTGAGTGTAATTGCCATGACAATGGCTCTTGTGTGTTTATTGATCAGGTGATGGCTCCAGCAGAGGCAGTGACGTTGGTTCATTCCCCCCAGGTAAATGCTTCTGAAGTGTTTCTGTGTTGTGGGGTCTTTATTTAGGGCAAAGTAGGTCCTGGCCTGGGCAGCCCGAGTCTTAGTGTGATCACCATGACGATGGATGTAGGAAATACGCCACATGTAACAGGGTGACGGGATCTTCCAACACAGAACATTCTCCCTGCCCCTTTCCTAGACTTTACCCAGCATGTCTGAGCCAGGCAACATCTTCACAGGGAAGGAAAATGGCTCTTCTAGAGAGGGAATCTAAATTCATAGGATGGGCAAGTTTCCTCTGGAGTTCCCTGCCCCCTCTGCTAACCCAGCAGCCAGTGAGTTATTGCCCCTCTCTGCAGTCATTGGGTGGGGGGTTGCTCTGGCAGGAGGCACCAGACGCATCATCCCACCTGGGCTCCCAGGTTCTGTCTCCGTGTCATTAGCTAGTCACGCTCTGTGCTCCATGCCTGGCCCAGAGTGTCACACCCGGCGTGTGGGCAAACCCCTCTGCCAGGAACCTCAGCCCAGCACCAGTGTCTGGTTCCCAGGGAGCAACCGAGCCCCAGGGACTGAACTGATCAGAGCCCAAACCTGGCTGTTTGCCCCAACTCCCTGCAAAGTGTCCACATCAGCAAACAAATTCTGACCTTCCTCGATTGTATTTTCATCCTGAATCAGGAGAAATGGTCAAACATTCAGATTTTTCCATGGAACAGAAATTTAGCAACACTGAAGTGACCTCGTTGAAAAGTTTTTATTTTGAAGAAACAGCGTTTTCCACAGAAAACTGCTCCGCTGGGTATGTAGCGCCGACAGGTGGAACCAAACCCGGGAGCGCTGGAGCTTAGTGCATGAGACTTTACAGCAGGGCGGGGGAACCTTTTTTGGGTTGCAGCCACTGACCCACAGGAAAATCAGTTGGGGGCCACACACAAGTGACAAGCAAAAAAAAACATTCCTCATAGATTCATAGAATTTAAGATCAGAAGGGACCATTTTGATCATCTAGTCTGACCCCTGCACAGTGCAGGCCACAGACTCTCACCCACCCACTGCTAGAATAATCCTCTCACCTATATCTCAGATATTGAAGTCCTTGAAACGATGGTTCAAAGACCCCAAAATGAAGAGAATCCTCCAGCAAGTGATCCATGCCCCATGCTACAGCGGAGGGCGAAAAACCTCCAGGGCCTCTGCCAATCTACCCTGGAGGAAAATTCCTTCCTGACCCCAAATATGGCGATCAGCTGAACCCGGAGCATGTGGGCAAGACTCACCAGCCAGACACCCAGACAAAAGTTCCTGGCCCCCAAATGAGGAGACAGACACTGCCCATTTACTCTTCATACTCCAGAGTCTGGGGGGAGGAGCAGCCTAGTAGATTTTGTGTGCTCCTTGCAGTAGGACAACAGGGGCTGTGGGCTGGATGCGGCCCCCGGGTCTGAGGTTCCCCACCCCAGCTCTACAGCTTGAGCTAAAAGTCAGTTGTGGAGCAGACTCATGGTATCTCTGTAAGTGTCTAAGTGCCACTATATGGGATAGGGACCCACACCCAGTAGGTGGCTTTCAGGTAGATCAGCCCCACACATGTGTCTGCTGGATGCCCAGGAAGCTCTCAAGTATGAGCTCAAGTCCAGCCCTATCCAGGACAGCACTTAGGCTGTGTCCAGACTCAAGGGTTTTTTCGGGAAAAGTAGCCTTTTCCCGAAAAAACTTCCCCTGCGTCCAGACTCAAGCCGCGTTCTTTCGAAATTATTTTGAAAGAACGCGGCTTTTCTTTCGATGGCGGTAAACCTCATTTCACGAGGAAGAACGCCTTCTTTCAAAAGTTCCTCTTTCGAAAGATGGCGTTCTTCAATGTAAATAGGGCTTCCTCGAAAGAGAGCATCCAGACTCGCTGGGTGCTCTCTTTCGAAAAAGCGGATTGCTCTTTCGAAAGATCCGCCTGCAGTCTAGACGCGATCTTTCGAAAGAGCCGCAGAGGGGGTAGGTCCCGGACCCAGCGCGAGCCAGGACTGAGACAGCTGGCCCCTGGGGACTATCGAAAAGTCAAGTAACCGATAAGAAATCATGAGGTTAATTGACTACTCAGTGAATATCTAACGTCCCTAATCCCTTTTCATAGTTCCCCTCTGGACTCTCTCTCCTAAAGCATGGCCCTGAGATCTGGACACAGTGCTCCAGCTGAGGCCTCCTCCGTGCCAAATAGCTAGGAGAGTGACCTCCCATGTCTGCCGTACGTCTCCTACCACGCCCCAGGGCTATGCCCTCTTACTGAAGGGCTTTGTGTCTGAGATCGCTTCTCTCCTAGGCTACGTCTACACAACGAGTTTTTTTGGCAACAAATATGCTAACGAGGGACTCTATGACACGCAATGTCATTTGCATATTTTCTGCCGATCCGTTTTTGTGCTCGGGGTTTGTGCGCAAAACCAAGCCGTGTGGATGTTTACTTTTTGTGCAAAAAACCCCCTTTTCCCACAAGATCCCTATTTCTGCAAAAAGGCCGACCGATCTTGTGCAAAAAGGGGCTTTTGCCTAAAAAGAAAACATCCACATGGCTTGTTTTTGCGTGTTCTTACGAAAAAACTTGTGGCGCGTCTACACTCTACGTGTGTTCTTGCAGAAGTAAATTTGCAGTAAAGCATCAGAGAACAGGGCTCCTTGCACAGGAGTTATTCCTCTCCCGACGATGACTAAGCCCCCTTTGTGCAAGAGCTGTTGTGCAAGAAGGCAGCGTGGACGGGCACCAGGGGCTTCTTGAGCAAGACACTTTTATGGCTAAAATGACCATCAGAGCTTTCTTGCACAAGAGAGCGTTCACACTGCCATGGACGCTCTTGTGCAAAAGCCTATGGCAGGGTGGAGGCACTCTTGCACGAGACCTTTTGCGCAAGAACTCCGGCATGAAACAGCTCTCGTGCAAGAAGCCTGCAGTGTAGGGCAGGGAGCAGCCTATGAGGGAGGGGGAGGGACCCCTAGGAATGGCTCAAACTTCCCAGGGGGGTGGCCAGAGGCAGGACATTTGCCTGGCAGGGTGAGGGGGGGGCGGTGACCTCACAGGGGCTTTGGGCAGCCCTCAGCATATAAGGCAAAGGGCAGGTGGGGAGGTGGTGACCTCACAGAGGGACCCACATCTCAGGCTGATAAAAGCGGGGGGCGGGCCCAGGGGACTTTGGAGACCCCCGGTTGCTTTAGCTCTGGTGCGTCTCCTCCTCACGGTTCCTTCGCGTTCTGTGAGTTTCACATCCCGACACCTTTGTGACGAAGGTAAGAGCCCCCAGGGGTTGGATCCCGCCCGGGACCGGCTGGGTTCCAGGCAGGCCCAGCCCTCGGTCAAGGGCCAGAAGGTGATTCCTCACCTGGGCTGCGTCCTTAGCGCCACTGGGGCTTTCTCCTGGTTGGTTTCCCTTTTCCTCCATCCCCCCACATTTCTACTCTGTTCTTGCCTCCTCTGTGACCTTCCCTTGCTGCCTCCCCCAGCTTGGGACCCAACAGACTAGCTGAAGGACGGGGGGTGGTTTGCAGGAGCTGTGGGGTGGGGGATGCAGCCCCCATTGTGGGGACTGGGGAGGTGGGGCTGGAACAAGTCTATGCCGGTGTCTTTGGGGAGAACGCTCCACCCCCCACACCTTAGATTCTCCCCTGATTGGCCAAGAAGGGGCTGTTGATGGGCAGGAGACTCGTGGAATGAGGAGTAACGGTAGTTTGAACTAGGAAGCCTAGTTCGAACTACCTAGTTCGTGCCCCGTGTAGCCGCGCTGCACGGGGTTCGAACGAGCGGGGTTTTAAAAATGGCGGCTCACCGCTTATGCAAATGAAGCCCGGGAAATTCAAATCCCGGGCTTCATTTGCAAGTGCGGTATGCCTACATTACCCTCCTAGTTCGAACTAGCGGGGTAGTGTAGACATACCCTCAGGTCCTTGCAGTGCCTGTGCAAGACCGAACCGATAAGCAAGGGGCCATTTGGGGGCTGGGGGCAGTCGCTCTGGGGAGCTGGAACCCCTGGATTTCGTTCATCAGGCTGCGCCCCAAGCTCCCCTTTGCTCCCCTCATTTCCAGCATGGCCAAACGTTTTCGGCTGTGGTTCAAGAAAGCCCTGAAGATGGCCCCAGGGCTGGTGGGGAGCAGCTTCTCCGTCCCCGCGGGCGGGGAAGCTGGATCCCACCAGCTCGGGGCGACTCGCCCACCGGCCAGGCCCCCCCGGACCTGGCTCCAGAGGCGGCTGGGCAGGCGGGACCCAGCCCAGCGGGGGAGCCGGGTAGGGTGGCTCCGGGGCCTCCTCTGTGGACTCTCTCTGGGGTGCAGAGCCCAGCCGCCCTGCAGCGGTTCCTCTTGGCCATCCCCCTCGCCTGCCTCGCCGCCCTCCAAAGGGGCGAGGACACCCTGGCGCCGCGCTGCTGCAAGGACACCATGATGGCCAGGATTGTTGTAAGCGAGTCGCGGCAGCCGGGAGGAGGGAAGGGGATACGTGGGGTGGACAGGGGTCTGCCTGGGCCATGGCGGCGGGTGGGGGTGCTGGAAACGGGATGGGTGGAGCCAGGAGGGCTGGAGGTGGACATGGGGAGGGTGGGTGGGGATGCTGTAGGAGGGAGGGACACAGAAATGGGGCAGGTCTGGGGTGCCGGACAGGAAGGGGGATTCGGGACAGGGAGGGGTCTCCCCGGGCCATGGGGGGCTGGAAGGGAGCCGAGCGGGCTGCTGGGGATGCGCCTGGGGAGCAGGGATGAGGAGGTTCAGAGGCTGGTCACCAGGGCAGGGAGGGGCAGGAGACGGCCTGGGGACAAGGATTGAGCTGGTCCCGGTTTGGGAGGGGGGTGCTGGGAGGGGCCCTGTGCCGGGCAGGGGGGCTACAGGGCAGCGGGAGGCAGTGGGGTTGGATCCTGCTGGGTGGGGGCGCTGGCCGTGTGAGCGTCTCTTGGGGTCCCCAGCCTCAAACGCCCCTTTGTCTCCTTGGGTGTCCCAGGAGATCATGGAGGACTCGCCCCCCCCGCTGGTCTTGGCCGACTGCCTCAACGCCGCCTGCAGCCTCAGGTACCGACCCCCCCCCCCCGCCGACTCCCCCCAGAGTAGATCCCCTGGCCAGGGAGTGGGAAAGTCTCTGTATCCTGCTGCTCAATTAACAGTCTCTGCCCCTCTCTCCTGCCAGCACCTTGCAGCCTCCCCTGCGGGCCCAGCTCCTGAGCCCCCTGCTGACGGCGGCCGTGGGACAGACAGTGTCTGGGGACTGGCAGCAGGAGCCCATCCACACTCAGGTACGTCCCTCCGGGCCCTGCTCCCGGGCTGGGCTGGAGCTCCAGAGAGGAGGGGGGGGCAGAGGGAGGGAAGAAGCTGCAGGTTTGGATCCTTCCCTCCAGGGTTCCCGTTGCTCTCCCGGGGGGCCCGTCCCTTCCATGCCCAGCCTGGGCTCCTCCCTGCTCTGCGAGGCGGCTCAGACCCTGCTCAAGGCTGCACCCCGGAGCCAGCGGGTGGCCTGGATCCCCCAACCCCCCTCTGACCCAGGGCTCCCCCTTGTCTTGCAGCAGTTCATCCGGGCCCTTCCCTACGACCTCCAGGCCCTACTGGCGAGCCTCCTCGCCGAGTCCCCAGACACCGCCCGGCTGCAGCTCATAATGGAGGTGAGCCCCGTGGGGGGAACGGGGCCATTGTCCCTGCTTCCTCGGGGGGGGGGGCCGAGAGAGGAGCAGTGTCAGTGGCTGGGGGGGGCACAGTCCGAGAGGAGCCCCAGGCTCTGCCCAGAACCGGCACCTCCCTACGGGTCCTGACCTGCCTCTTTCCCCCCCAGCACCTGAGCCCGTGGCTGGAGTCCCGCCTGCCCCAGGAGCGAGCCAGGGCCCTTGGCAGCACCACGGCCCTGCTGGGAGTCGCCACCACCCTCCCGGGGTTTGACGTAAGTGACCTCGGAGCCGGAGGGTCTGGGGCTGCAGGGCGCGGGGCTGGGAGCGTCCCCGGGAGGCAGAGGCAGGGCCGGGAATGGGCCGGGAATGGGCCGGGAATGGGCCGCGTTCTCCTTTCCCCGGGGAGGGGCGACCCTGGGCCCTTCAGGGGGGCTCTTGAGGGACTGGGCCTGGGGACTGGGGAGTGGCCGTCAGTGGATCCCCTTGTTCCACCCCCGGAGTGACCCTTCAGTCGGGGCCATTGCTCAGGGTTGTCTCCTCGCAAGGCCGGCCCCGCCCCGCCCCGGGAGGTGTCTCTGTCCGTCCCCCGAGCTCAGACCCGCCTCGGCAGCCGTTTGCATGGGACGTGCAGCCCCAGGATGCTGAGGGACCCCCCCTCTTCTCTCCCCTCAGAACTCCGCCGACTGGCCGAGGATGGGTCACCACGTGGCCCAGCTGGGCCTTTTTATTTCGGACCCATCCGAAGACGTCAGCCGGCTGGCCCGGGAGGGGGTGCACAGCCTGTATCAACTCCTCCTGCACCACAGGGGTAAGGAACCCAGCCGGGACCTGGGCCCCAGGGACACCCTGAGGGTGCCGGCGGCGGGGGGAGGGGACCCAGCCCTTTTCCCCCAGACTGGCCCAAGGGGGGATGCGTCCCTCTGTGTTCCCCTTCTGCCCCCTGTGCCCCTCCATTTGCCCAGGGATGCCTGCAGGGACCCGTGGGAGGGGAAGGGCTCAGACCTGCCAGCAGAATGACCCTGTTGTGTCTCTTGCAGGCCTCAACATCCACCAGGCAGAGGACCTGTGGTGCAGACACTACTACAAAGAAAGATGGGTCCTGGCTCACAGCAACAGCGTGAGGGTGGGAGAGGTAAGGACGCGCTGCCAGGGCAGGGCAGGGCTCGGGGGTGGGGCTGGCTGGGGCCCTCGTGGGGGTAGGAGGTTCTTGGGGGCAGGAGGAAGCTGTGACCTGGGGCAGGGGTTGGGGTGCAGGGTGAGGAGAGCGTCTGGGTGCAGGGTCTGGAAGGGAGTTTGGGGGAGGAGGAAGCTGTTTTAGCCCCAGGAGTTGGGGCCGGGCTCTGGGCCGTCAGCTGAAACCTCCTGTGCTCTTGATTTCAGGTCTTTGGGCAGCTCTTTACACCAGAGCAGGAGAATTGCTTTTTGGACAAGGCTCTGCTCGCTGCCCGCTCCCCCCTGCGGCGCCCCAGCCAGGCCGGGCTGGTCCTGGCCCACGCCCTGCATGGGCAGGCCCATCAGCTCCTGGAATACATGGTGAGCAGCCAGAGCAGATCAGGAGAGTGGGGCAGGGCCAGGGTCTCCTTCCCATCCCCTCAGGGAGTCCCCCGCCCCTTTCCTCAGGCTGCCCCCACCCCACGTCCCTGCTGGCAGAATCCCTCCTGCCCCTGCGAGCGTCCCTGGGGGTGGGGGAGGCTCTGAACACAGAAACTGTCCTAGGAGGCGGGAGGGGGCCGAGGTGTCAGGAGCTCTGGGGGGGGGGGGGGGTCAGGAGCTCACCCTGCGGGCCTGACGGGGGGTGACCAGAGAGCAGGGGGAGGAGGGTGGAAATGCTGGGGGGCCAGTTCCCCTGAGTCCCCAGGGATGAATGTGACGGATTCTGCTTCCCTTGCAGCAGGAAGACACCCAGTGAGAGCAGCAAGAGCTGAGGAGCCAGCAGCTGCGTCCCCCTCCCCCCAACCCTCCCAATTGTATTGAATTGTATTTACATTCTCATTAAACAATGTTTCAAAAAACATTTGGATCAGGCTTGGTCAATAATTTGTAATGGGGGGGCCATTTTGGCAACTGATCAAGGGCCACATTTCTACCGAGGGCTTTGGGGTCTGGGACGGGGTGGTTGGGTGCAGAAGGGAGCTTAGGGGTGGAGCCTGGGTGCAGGGGGGGGGTATGATCTGGGGCGGTGGATAGGGGTGCAGGGTCCAGGAGGGGGTATGGGCGCAGGAGAGGACTCTGGCCTGGGGGAGGGGCTCTAGAGGGGTGCAGGGTCAGGGAGGGAGCTGTGACCTGGGTTAAGGGGGAGCAGAAGGTTTAGGGGAGGGGGTGCGGGTGCCAGAGAGGAGTCTGGCCTGGGGGAGGGGTGTCGGGGGGGTGCAGGGTCAGGGAGGGAGCTGTGACCTGGGTGAAGGGGGAGCAGAGGGTTTGGGGGAGGGGGTGCGGGTGCCAGAGAGGAGTCTGGCCTGGGGGAGGGGTGTCGGGGGGTGCAGGGTCAGGGAGGGAGCTGTGATCTGAGGGAATGGGGGACGCAGGTTCAGGTGGTCGCCTGGGACAGGCAGTCGGGGAGGGGACGTGGGCGCCAGGGGCAGGCTCTGGCTGCGGAGGTGCCTACCTAGGCAGCTGCGTATGGGGGAGCCCGACTGTCACCTGAGGGGATGGGGGAGCTCAATTTTCAACTGTGGGGAATGGAGGAAATACTGTGGAGTGGAGGGAGCGAGATGGGGGGGGCTGAATTGTTCCCGGAGGGGAGATCTCCCTGGCTTGGGGGGGGGGGGGGGCGTTTCCAGCAAAGCCCTCACATAAGAGGGGGACAGACGGGGGGAGGGAGAGGACGGGGATGGGCAGGGCAGGTGGAAATGGGGAGGGGCAGGAGAAGGGAAGGGGGAGGAGATGGAGGAGAGCAGGGGATAGGAGTGGGGGCGGGGATGAGGAGCAGGACAGAGGCAGGGCAGTGGTGGTGATGGCTGAGCGATGAGAACAGCTCACAGGGAGCTTAAAGCCAGCAGATGCTTTTCGGCAGAGTTGCCATTTGCCCTGGCGGCTTTGCCAGAATAGCTGTGCCAGCGGGGGGGGGGGGGGGGGGCTTTTGCCACACTCCCAAGCCAAGCCAGCTGTGGCGGCAAAGCCTTGTGATGTAACCTAAGCCCTTGGCAAGGTCGGGATCAACCTGCTCTGACAATTTCTCGGAGCGGCGGGATGAGAAACAAGGATCGTGCAGGGAGATGGGGATGACTAGGAAGCGAATCCAGGTGTGGGGGGAATATCCTGGGTTGGAGGGTCAGTCGATACCCCCGCCTGCCACTGTCTGCCGGGGCTCTGCCCGCAAGATGGAACCAACAGCTGAGTTTGCTTTTCTGCCCCGTCGTGGGCACAAAAGGCCCAGAGCAGCCTCCTGCTATCTTGGAGGAAAGGGGCCAAAGTTCAGGAAGCAGGTGCCAGGCTGGGCTGGAATCCGCGAGCTCCGCTTTTGCTTTGCCCTTCCTGGAAGCTGGGCTGCAGGTGAGTGGTGGTTTCATCTCTGCTCTTGGGGTGTTTCTTGTGGGTTCCGAGTGTGGATCTGAGAGGGGCTGCGCAGGGGCAGTGTCATGAACGTGCTGTAAGCGTTACAGCCCCTTCTGCGCAGGCTGGCTCCAGCCTCCCGTCTGTCTCCAAGCCCTGGGGGAGAGGCGGGAGGCCAGCAGCATGGCCTAGTGGAGGGGGCAGGGGGTTGGGCGTAAGATCTCCCGGGTTCTAATCTAATGCCACCTAGTGACTAAGGCACAGAGTTGTGTGTTAGACCCTTGCTCCGCAATTCTGCGCTCACTCTCGCGCTGGTGACCTTGGAGAGGCCTTTCAGGTCTCCCTTTCCCTGTCCATCAAAGGCAGGCAAGTGCGATGTAATGCCCTGGAGCAAGTGCTTTGGGACGTGTCGCACAAGTGTGCCTGGCTCACAAGCGTGTCAGCACAGGTGTGTAAAAGCGTGACGAGGGCTTTGAGATCGATGCCGAAGGCGTGTGAGGCTGTAGCTGGCCAAGTGACAGGGAAATGAAAGGTCAGAGTTTGGTCAGTTAGATTTTATGGTAATACACTGAGACGAAGCACTTTGGGCGTATATACGATAATGTCTTTCCAAGTGCGTTAGTTCAAGCCGTGTCCTAGGAGCCAAGAGGTGAGACAAACATGCTTGGTCCTGTCTCGGTGCAGGGGTGGACTAGATCAGTGCTTCTCGACCAGTGGTACGAGTCCCCTTAAAGGTACTCAAGAGATGTCTGGGGGACACGTCAACACAACTGAAATTTGGAGAAAACTGAATTTTAGTTTTCAGTTTGACAGCGCTTTATTCTTTTTGTACCTTTTACACCCAAAAATGCCATCGCCCGCCCGGCTACGATGCAGTTGTTTAAACAAATGTGTTGCAACGGTAGAAAAAAATTGTGTGTGTCTGAAAACTGTAGGTACTGGGGGTACTTACACATTTTTTTTTAAAGGGGGTACATTATAAAAAAAGTTTGCGAAACACTGGACCTATCATGGTCCCTTCCACTCAGACTTTTCTATGATTCTGTGACAGGGGTGGGCGATAATTTTCAGAAGGGGGCCACTTAATGGATTTTGGTATGGGGTCATAGGCCGGCTCCACCCACAGAAGGGGCGGAGCCTGAGGCAGAAGGGGCGGTGTTGTGGACTAGCCCACCCTCAGAGTTCTCCGTGGCTGAGGCTTTCAATTAAAAGCACAGAAAAGAGCTCACAGATTTGCCACTACTGGCAGCTGTCCAGCGTGGCTACAGCTTTTTAAAGGGCTCATGGCTCTCGCCCCTGCCGTAACCATGAGCCGTGAATCATTTACAATTGGATCCTGCTGCCTGAGTCCCCACTTAGAATTCGGTGGTGGCATGGGCAGCAGGATCTAAACACAAAGTGGCCAGATCACAGTGTTTGGTGGGTTGCATCTTACCCAGCCCTGTTCTCTGAGCTGGTTTGGAAACCTCCGTGTCCTCCTTATGGTCTGACAGCTGCAGATTTACTGCCTGTCTCTCCTCTCGTGGCCCAGCCTAGCCGCAGCTAATGGACTAACTCAGGTTAGCATCACCTGCCCTGTCTTGGTGACTCTTCACAGCTGAACGGCCTATAAGGCATTGTGCTGGTCTTCTGATCTCTTGGTGACTCCTCTGCCTTCTGTTTATTTCTTTCTCCCTAGCTGGCCGATCGAGTCAAACCCTGTCAGTGCGTGAAGGCCCCAGGCATTACAAGTGCGATGGTCTCCCATGCCCAAGGTAATCGGCTGGCTAGTAATGGATGGGCTGCTTGGTTATCAGGTTAGGCTGCACAAGCCAGGTCTATGGGACCCCATGGCCAGCTGGCACCTGGTTCACAGGGAGGCACCTGTACTAATCTGAAAATGGCTGGAGGACACCACCATCATTAGGCTCCAGAGTTACAGCACTCGCTCCTCGTCCGAGGCAGGCAGCACAGCTTAGCAGCTCATTGGGATGTCTTCTTTTTAGTTGTGAGATCTGGGCACTTTAGAATGGCTGTAGCTATTTAGCAAAGGTGCACAGCTATAGGCATGGGGGTTTCCAGCTTTATTCACCTAGGTGGCTGATTCCAGGAAGCAAGGGTGTGTGTGTGGGGGGGAGGGGGGAGTCCTGTACAGAGGGTTCCCTGGCCCCTCTGCTTCCATGGCTGTGCAACTGCCACCAGGTGGATTAGAACCTGGGACTTTTGGAGCTTAGGGCAGGAGCTGCTACAGCTTGAGTTATAAGTCAGTTGCCTCTCAGCATAGGCTGAAGAGCTCCCTTGTAATAATTGCTTGCTGGAAGTGGTCTCAGTGCCACTCCATAGGATAGTGACCCACATCAGGTGTGTGGGTTACAGCTGCAGGCCTGCTCCCAGCATGCGGATCTGCTCTCTGGGCGGCGTCTATAACTCTGTGGCTGCAGCCCTGCTCCCAGGACTAGATCTGCTCTCTGCCCATAGGCGTGCGCAGCACATTTCATTAGGGTGTGCAGCCAAAGAATGTTTTTAAATGTACTCTTTGACCCCCATTAGCCACACCCCCTGACTCCCATTAGCCACGCCCCTGACCCCCATTAGCCACGCCCCCTGACCCCCATTAGCCACGCCCCCTGACTCCCATTAGCCACGCCTCTGGAGGTAACACTTTCAGGGCAATATGGACACATGACCAGAAATAAAAGGTGTCATGTGACCTCCCCCCCCCCCAAGGACTTTTCCCACCATCCACTTACCAATAGGGATTAGTTTGGCCCTCACCAAACCCCCCCCTCGTGCAACGATCCTGCAATTGCATTAACCCATGTGTGAGACATTAACTCGGGGGGTGGGGAGGCTGGGGGAAGTGTTCCCTCTAAGAGTTTCCTCCCATGAGCACAATACATTTTGTGTTGTGCACCAGTACTGAGTTTGTGGCTTATTTGGATGTGTCAGTGTGGCACCCAAGTTATTCATAAATATCTTATGAACCACTTACCTGTCCCCTCTGCTGCCCTGTCTCCTTCCCTTCCTCCATCAGCTCCCCTGGTGCCTGCTGCCCCCCAATCCCTCACCCACCTCTGCTGTCCTGACTCCTGCCCTTCTCACTGCCCTCGGCCTTCCCGAGACCTGCCCCCTCCAGCAGCCTTTCTCTCTCCCCCTGTGCCCACTCCTCCAGTAGCCCCACTCTGACCATGTGAGCTACCCCTCCTCATCCCCTCTTCTAACACCTCCCTCTACACACCTGTCCTGCCTCTCTCCTCTGGTGCTGGTCCCTCCCCTGCAGGTGTCTGCCCTTCTGCTTCACCCCCGGACTCCCTGGCACCTGCACCTTCCCTTACCCTTGCACCCTCTTGGTGCCTCCCCCTTCCCTCACTGCCCCTGCCCCCTTTGCCCACTCCCTCACCACCCTCTGCCCCCGTTCCCCTCATGCCCCTGTGCCTTTACACGTGCCTTGCTCCATCTCCGCCTTCCTCATGCCCACCCCTTCTTTCAAGCCTTCTCCCAGCACCTCCCCTTCTCCCTTCTAGCCCCCAAAGCCCTTCCCCTCTCCTCTCCTAGCATCATCCTGCCCCCCCCCCCCACTGACACCTCCCCTCCTGTCCTTTTCCTCATTGTCTCCACTTGGCCCCCTGGCATTTGTCTGTCTCATAGACTCATAGACTCATAGACTTTAAGGTCAGAAGGGACCATTATGATCATCTAGTCTGACCCCCTGCACCGTGCAGGCCACAGAATCTCGCCCACCCCTCTTAGAATAATCCTCTCACCTATGTCTCAGATATTGAAGCCTTCCAATACTTTGAAGGCCCCAACATGCAGAGAGTCCTTCAGCTGTGATCTGTGCCCAATGCTACAGAGGAAGGCGAAAAACCTCCAGGGCCTCTGCCAATCTACCCTGGAGGAAAATTCCTTCCTGACCCCAAATATGGCGATCAGCTAAACCCTGAGCATGTGGGCAAGACTCACCAGCCAGACACCCAGAAAGTTCCCTATAGCAACTCCTATCATCCCTCCATTGACCTATTTCCAACTGGAAATGAATGGTCAATTAGTTACCAAGATCATGTTATTTCATCCAACCATCCCCTTATCATAGAATCAGAACTGGAAGAGACCTCAGAAGGTCGTCAAGTCCAGCCCTCAGCTCTAGGCAGGACCAATCCCATCTAAATCAACCCGGCCAGGGCTTTGTCAAGCCGAGACTTAAACACCTCTAGGGATGGAGACTCCACTACTTCCCTAGGTAACCCATTCCAATGCTTCACTACCCTCCTAGTAAAATAGTTTTTCCTAATATCCAATCTGGACCTCTCCCACCACAACTTGAGACCATTGCTCCTTGTTCTGCCATCTGTCACTACTGAGAACAGCCTCTCTCCATCCTCTTTGGAACCTCCCTTCAGGAAGTTGAAGGCTGCTATCAAGTCCCCCCTCACTCTTCGCTTCTGCAGACTAAACAGACCCAAGTCCCTCAGCCTCTCCTCGTAGGTCATATGCTCCAGACCCCTAATCATTTTGGTTGCCCTCCGCTGGACCCTCTCCAATGCGTCCGCATCCTTTTTGTAGTGGGGGGCCCAGAACTGGACACAGTACTCCAGATGTGGCCTCACCAAAGCCGAATAAAGGGGAATAATGACATCTCTGGATCTGCTGGCAATGCTCCTCTTAATGCATCCTAATATGCCATTAGCCTTCTTGGCTACAAGGGCACACTGTTGACTCATATCTAGCTTCTCATCCACTGTAACCCCCAGGTCCTTTTCTGCAGAACTGCTACTTAGCCAGTCGGTCCCCAGCCTGTAACTATGCTTGGGATTCTTCCGTCCCAAGTGCAGGACTCTACACTTGTCTTTGTTGAATCTCATGAGATTTCTAGTGGCCCAATCCTCCAATTTGTCCAAGTCACTCTGGACCCTATCTCTGCCCTTAAGCGTATCTACCTCTCCCCCTAGCTTAGTGTCATCTGCAAACTTGCTGAGGGTGCAATCTATCCCCTCATCCAGGTCATTAATAAAGATATTGAACAAAACCGGTCCTAGAACCGAACCTTGGGGCACTCCACTAGAAACCGACCTCCATCCTGACATCGAACCGTTGATCACTACCCGCTGGGCCCGGCCTTCTAGCCATCTTTCTATCCATCTTACCGTCCATTTATCCAATCCGCATTCCCTTAACTTGCTGGCAAGAATATTGTGGGAGACCGTATCAAAAGCCTTGCTAAAGTCAAGGTATATAACATCCACTGACTTTCCCATGTCCACTGAGCCAGTTAGAAGCTAATCAGATTGGTCAAGCACGACTTGCCCTTTGTGAATCCATGCTGACTATTCCTGATCACTTTCCTCTCATTCAAGTGTCTCAAAATGGATTCCTTTATGATCCCTTCCATGATTTTTCCAGGAACCGAGGTAAGACTGACCGGCCTATAGTTCCCTGGATCGTCCTTCTTCCCTTTTTTGAAGATGGGCACTACATTTGCCTTTTTCCAATCATCCGGGATTTCGCCCGATCTCCACGACTTTTCAAAGTCTCCTACACCCTACACCCTGTCCCTTAGTGCCTTCCCCTTTCATCTCCTGACCTGCCACAAACCCCCACCCCGCAGTCTCAGGTTCCCAAAGTTCCGGCAGTCCCCATCACTTGGTGCCTGCGCTGGGTCTGACTCGTAGGGTTGCGAGGTAGACCCTTCCCCCCAAGAAACGGACACACTTGATCCTGGGCAGGGGGGAGGGAGGAAGAGGGACTGGCTGGGGGGGGGGGGCAGGAACTGGCTGGAAGGAAGAGGGGATGGGAAGCAGCTCTGGGGGGGAAGGGCCAGATCTTGACCCTGGCCCCCCCTTCTCCCTCCCCGAGGCCAGTCATGCTGCCCCTGACCCCCCCTTCCTCCCTGAGGCCAGTCGCACTGCCCCCGATCCTGACCCCGGCCTCCCCTTCTCCCTCCCCGAGGCCAGCCCTGCTCCCCAGCTCAGTGCGGGCCCCTGCTCTCTCCTTAGCTCAGTCCCACTCTGCCGACCCTGGCTCCCTCCTGGCTCCCTGCTCTGCCAGTCAGGCTGAACTGGGACTTTAGCCTCTCCCCGTTGTTCCTGGGGACTGTCAGTCTCAGGATCTTGATCTCTCATTTCCCCTGCCTTTCACTGAGTTTCAGTAAGGAGCTAGCGGCAATAATGCCTCTACTTTTTCCCCCACTCCTGTGCGGAATACATTTTGTTATGTGCACCAAGGCATGCACGGATGTGCACTGTTACGTCACGTGGAGTTTCACAGCATGGGAAGAAATCAGTGGAAATACAGAGAGCTTGAGTAGTTGCAAGTGTCCATTTTATTGCATAGCACGGAGCTAGCTAGAAAAAACCCAAACCAGCTGGGCTGACCCCCAGTGACCTAACGCAGTTACTATAACAACAAGATCTATGTCTACACCCAGTACACCACATGCACCACCACTAGAAACACATGCTACCGGCTAGCAAACTGGGCAGCATTTGAATGTCTCCTGGCTGGCCGCCCAAGAGCTCAGCTTGCAGGGAACACTGGCTAACCGTCCCCTTCCACCTGGAGAAGGGAGAGACAGGAAAGCAGCAACAGAGCATCTGCCTGGGGGAAGCCCGAATCCCATGCAGGAGTGGAGCCCTGTTCCTTGTTCCAGGCCCTTGCTAGAGTCCCCTCCCGTAGCTGCAGCTATGGCCGGCAGTTTTAAAAGCGGACTTACGCTGGCCCTGCAACCCGAGCGACTCTGTCAGTGGGTGCTTATCACTCCATCACCTCGAGCTGTTTAACCAGCTTGTTTAACCAAGGAGGGAGGGAAAGGGAAACCTTTGGCCATTTGAGGGTTGCGTGCCAATGGAGGGAAAGGGGATGGATAAAAAGGGGCTGAGCACACGGTACTGCCTCTTTTTAAACCCAGGCCCAAAGATGTCCTGGAATTCTGGGCCACTGGCCTGAAGGAGATGGTCAAACTGCCTGGCAGCTGGACTTTTGGAGTCTTGTTATTCCTGGGCTCCTGGTAGCGATGGCTCCCATTCCAGGGGATTCCTGCCAGGTAGTTTACCTCAGACAGCAGCTTTTATTCCCCCGTGTCACTTCTCCCGGTATCTGAGACTTTGGTCATGGGGATCAAGCATTTAACATGATTCCAAGAGGAACCGGATGGTTCATCTAGCGAGCCAGGCTCACCGATATTTGAGTAGTTAATAAAAATCCCTAGTTGCTGTGTGTAGGTCTAAAAAGGGAAGGTTAGTATCATTAGTCTTATTTTACAGACAGGGAATAACCTCTCCAACCTGTGGGAGAGGCAGGAATAGAACCCAGGTTTCCTGATACCACAGTCAGGGCTTTGTTACCAGGCTACATCCTGTACTAGAAAGGATGGGCCTGAAGCATGGGCCTGGTGTAAGGCCTGAGGCCTGAACCAAAGTAAGCAAGAGTTAGCTGAAGAGAAACAGGCAGGTCGTGTCAAAAGCAGACGGTTGCCTGAAAGTCTTGGGACTTAACCCTAACTGTCTTGCCTGGAAAGGTTGAAACCATAGACAAAAGGTCCTAGAAAGTCTCCAGGAATGCTAGAGAAGCAGGAAGCGAGTTGACAGGAGGCCAGGAAAGAAAATGGAAACAGAATTTGGGGTTTTGAATTGGAAGCAGTGATGTGCCTGTTGTGTGATCATGCCTGGAAGATGTGAATTAAGCCAGGAACCTGGGCAAGCAGAATCCAGCGACTTTCTTGGCTAGGGAAAGACTAAATCTTGGAACAAGAGAGATGTGAGTAGAACAGGGAATTTTTAGTCAGACGCTACTAGGTTATTTTCTTTATTTTTTTAGTTTGTTGGACTTCTTTTTGCTAAGCACATGTAACTATCCCCCTTTACCCTAGAACTCTTCAAACTGAATCCCAGGGAAGCGATTTTCTGCGTTTTAATCTTTCTTTTTTCAGTTTCTTTGTAACACCTAGCAACCAAGTAGATACGCTGGAGGGCAGTAGATATGCTGGAGGGCAGGGATAGGGTCCAGAGTGACCTAGACAGATTAGAGGATTGGGCCAAAAGAAATCTGATGAGGTTCAACAAGGACAAGTGCAGAGTCCTGCACTTGGGATGGAAGAATCCCGAGCATAGTTACAGGCTGGGGACCGACTGGCTAAGTAGCAGTTCAGCAGAAAAGGACCTGGGGGTTACAGTGGATGAGAAGCTGGATATGAGTCAACAGTGTGCCCTTGTAGCCAAGAAACCTAATGGCATATTAGGGTGCATTAGGAGGAGCATTGCCAGCAGATCCAGAGAAGTGATTATTCCCCTTCATTCGGCTCTGGTGAGGCCACATCTGGCGTATTGTGTCCAGTTCTGGGGCCCCCACTATAGAAAGGATGTGGACGCATTGGAGAGGGTCCAGCGGAGGGCGACCAAAATGATTAGGGGGCTGGAGCGCATGACCTATGAGGAGAGACTGAGGGATTTGGGTTTGTTTAGTCTGCAGAAGAGAAGAGCGAGGGGGGATTTGATAGCAGCCTTCAACTTCCTGAAGGGAGGTTCCAAAGAGGATGGAGAGAGGCTGTTCACAGTAGTGACGGATGGCAGAACAAGGAGCAATGGTCTCAAGTTACAATGGGGAAGGTCTAGCTTGGATATTAGGAAAAACTATTTCACTAGGAAGGTAGGGAAACACTGAGATGGGTTCCCTAAGGAGGTGGTGGAATCTGCATCCCTAGAGGTTTTTAACTCTTGGCTTGGCAAAGCCCTGGATGGATTGATTTAGTTGGGATAGGTCCTGCCTTGGGCAGGGGCTGGACTTGATGACTCCTGAGGTCTCTTCCAGCTCTATGGTTCTATGATTCTAAGTAATGTTTCACCAAGTGTATTTGTTTTGTTAATAGAAGTCACATTTTTAAAACCATGATCTGATTCCTGCATCCTAGAGGGCGGAAGGTTCTGTATGCACGTGCCTAAGACAGCAAGCCATACTTCTAGGAGAAATTACAGGTTTTCAAGCTCTCTCTGGAGGGAGTGTCAAGGACAAGGAAGGTACCCCACAGGAGGGAATTCTGAAATGCGCCTGTCTGGTTCTCAAAGGGGTTTGTGCATTTGGATGATGGCAGCAACACCAACACAAGCCTCCAGTGGCAGGGTATTTTAAAGTCTCTTGTGGGCCCCCACCTTCTGCACTTGGAGTGCCAGAGTGGGAAACAGCCTTGACATGACCCCTCTCCAATTTATCAACATCCATCTGGAATTCTGGTCACCAGAGCTGGGCACAGAACTCCAGCAGCAGAAGTTCAAGTGCCGAATAAAGAGGCTAAGTCGGTTCCCCACTCTGGCACTTGGAGTGCAGAAGGTGTGGGCCCAAAAGAGACCTTAAAATACCGTGTCTCTATGGGCTTCTGCTTCAAAACTCCCCAAGGTCACAGATTCCCTGAGCTTAGGAGGGTTGCTGCCTCCACCCAAGTGGAAAAAAACTTTTTCTTCTTGAACCCAGGAAGAAGTCACTTGGGAACGTATTCCAGAAGGGTACCCCAAACTCTTTTACACAAGAGCCAAAAGAAATCTGATGTGGTTCAACAAGAAGTGCAGAGTCCTGCACTTGGGACAGAAGCATCCCAAGCCCTAATACAGGCTGGGATCGACTGGTTAAGCAGCAGTTCTGCAGAAAAGGCCCTGGGGTTTACAGTGGATGAGAAGCTGGATATGAGTCAACAGGGCGCCCTTGTAGCCAAGAAGGCTAATGGCATATTAGGTTGCATTAGGAGGAGCACTGTCAGCAGATCTAGGGATGTGATTATTCTCCTTTATTTAGCACTTGGAAAGAAAAAAAGAAAAATGAAAACAAACTGTAATTTCTGATAGCTGTCCTCTTAGTCTTAGGCAGGTATACACAGACCTCCTATTACTTTCCAGGATACAAAATCAGATCATAGCCTTAAAATAGGTGATTATATTAAGAAAACAAAAAGGTATTCATTTGTAAAGCTGACTTGGCTGCTAGGAGTTATAGCGCAACTGAGAAAAGAACAGATTAAAACACAGACAATTGCATCCCTGGGATTCAGTTTAAAGTTATAGTGGGGAGAGGAGGGGATATGGATTTAGCACAGAGGAGTTTAACCAAACAACAAAACAAAAAAATAACCTGATCGCATCTAAATAAACATTCTCTATCTACTCAAGGATCCACACTTCCAAGGTCCAGTCCAATTCTAGGCCCAGGTATTCTTTTTTTTAGGCATGATGTCCCTGCCCAGTTCAATTCATCCCCCCCCCGCCCCCCATCCCCTTCCGCAGCTCCAGGATTAAACTCACAAAGAAAAACAGCAGACAGATTCCCTTTTAATGCAGATCTGAACTCTTTCTTCTCACTGGTGCTCCTGGCTCCCTGCCAACACTTTCTAGCTAGCTAGATTTAACCCTTTAGTTACTGAATACTGGGATGTTCAGAAAAGAACAGTGGGCCTCCCATCCATCACAGAAGCGAGACAACCTCTTTACTCCTGCTCAAGCGTTTCCTGTTTATACATCCCAGAATTACAATAGCTTTTTAAGCCCCAACGCCACAATGGGAGCTCATGTTCTGCTGATTACCCACCATGATCTCTACATCTCTTTTCCCCGCCCTGCAAGTCTGGCCCACAGAACCATGGGAAGTGGCATAGGCTAGCCTGGGCCAGGGCAAAGGAACACGTGGGCCTTTCTCTTCTCCATCTCTCCCTCTGCATTGCACAGCAGGGCGCAGGAGTGCCAGGGGGCTCTGTGGACGCTGTTTGGCTTAATGCCAGCGAAAGCAGGGTCTACAGGAGTACTTACGGGCTCCTAGTGTTAAGAGCTGTGATGTGGTTGCCTCAGCAGCGTGGCTCAGTGCTTCTGTTCTTGGAGCTCTGGTGTTATCAGTGGTCAGTGCAGGTAACGCAGCCTGCTCCTGCTGCAGATCTCGCTGTTATGCACAAAGACCGACCACAGGCACCGTCTGGTGACAGAGGCACTTGGCCAGGTTTATAGCCGTGTAGTCACAGATCTAGTGCCCTGGATTTGCGGTTACACGTGCACCAACTCATGAGTGCCCCAGGACGAGGAGCAATTCAGTCAGTAAGTCTCTGTTGTCCCTTCGGCCATGCAAAGGGGGTAAGGCCAGGCACCCCAATATTTATAGCCTAAAATAAACTTGTCTGGTTTCGGACATTTGTTTGCTCCCTCCCCTTGTACCTAGTACCTTGAACCGAAAAATATTAGCAGAGACACTGTTGAGCATCCACTGCGGATGCGCTCGGTGAGGCTAATCTTCGTGTTTTACCTCATCCCCGTTGCAGGGTTCCAGACCAAGGAGGATATCTACTGCCTCGCTTTAGCGAAGGCCCTGTACACTGTGCCCACGCCAGTGACTGCTGGGTTTTATGCACCATGGGGACATTGCAAAAACCTGCTCTTACACAAAATCAAGGGTGAGTACTGCCCCGGGGAACGTAAGACGGGGAAGGAACCTTGTGGGGATGGGGATTAGTGGATGACAACTATCTCCAAAGAGCCAGAGCCACCCGTACTCATTTGCCGATTATGCAATCGCATAGGGGACCTGAAAATTTGGAGCAGCACTGGGTTTTCATGTCCACTCCACCCACCTGCCTCTTCCTATCCATGGTCTGTGGCTCTGCTTCCTCCAGCAGCAGAAGTTCTAGAAGATCTAGTTAATTTACAAGTGACAAAGTCTGCTCGAGCTACTGGCAGAACATCGACGACATGGTAATGAAGCCATTTAACAGGCATTTGCCAACCTCTGCTAAATGTTTGCTGAATTTACTGTGAGAGTCGACAGGACCTTAGTTTAAAATGTGTTTGTTTATTAGTGTGTGGATGAGGATTATAAAATCACATCGCTAAAAATTCAACATCCATCTGGGCTGCTGTTGGGCAGACGGGCACCAGTTTAATAGTATGGCGTAGGATCCCATCAATCCTAAGGATGGCTTTGCCAAGAGCTACCCATTCTTGATTGCTTCCCAGAAGGGAGGGATTGTGAAGCTGGAAGACCCTTCAGGAGGAGAGATTTAAGGCACTGCCAGGTACCTAACATATCTTCCTCTTTTATCTCAGAGAACATGGAAAACGAATCGAAGAAGAAAGACCAGGAGGAATTTCAGCGGACGCAGAAGATGCAGCGTGACAACACTGGCCGGGATCTACTCAAGCTCCTGTTACTCATGATCTTCTACCGGCCGGTCCTGACGGAGCAGCAGAAGTGGAGAAGGAACGTGAAACACGTCTTCATCCATTTCAGCGCCTGGGAGTACGCGGGCTGCGACCAGCTCTGGGCAGGCCTCATTACCACACTGTGCGACGGCATCGAAAGCCACTTTGGTCTCCTACCCATGAGCATTTACAGGACCATAGACAGGAAATGTAGCATCATCGAAAGACCAGGGGATCAGGAATGGGTTAGCAAGAAGTTCCTCTTCCTCCCGCTGTGGGTGGCTGTGATCCTTTTGATCATGGTAGCTATTGGGGTGGGTGGTCTCCTCCTAGTGTTTGGGATCCCCATCGGGGATGCCTCGGGAGACGCCATAGCTGTCGTGGAAGGCATTGGGGTGACGGCTGTCAGCGTCTCTGCAGCAGCTGCCATACGGCTCACTATCACAGTGGTACGAAACATTATCGTCACCCAGAAGAGCCAGCTGGAGAGACAGATGAACCAGACGGCTCTCAGCGCACAGCTGGGCTTCATGAGCTGCGTGAAAAGCGAAGTCAGGACAATCACTGGGTTCCTGCAGTACATGGAGATCTTCCAGCGGTGGAAGCTGCGGGTGGTGCTGGAGATCACCCACTTGGATACATGCAGCCCTGACAAGGTGGTGGGCGTCCTTGATGCCATGAACATCCTCCTCTCAGACGATGACGCCCCTTTCATCTCCATCCTGGCTGTTGACTCCAGCATCATTGTCGACTGCGTGGAAAGCTCCAAGTATATGAGAGGTATGGCCAACAACGGCTACGAGTTCTTAAACCGCATCGTCACCCTGCCCTTCTCTGTCCCTCGGATGGACTGCGACACCAAGCGGAGGCTGATCAGGAATATCATCGCGCGCAAGGAGCAGCTAGAGGCAGAGGTCGGCTTCCGGCAGGATGGCAAGATGGAAGCCAGCTCTGACTTCCTCAACATCTCTCGCTACCATTCGGCCAACCACGATGCCCAGAATCCACTTGCAGAGGACAGCCAGATACCTCTCATGGTTGGAACCCCAGCGCTGGGAACCGGCAGCTGCGGGAAAGGTATCCGAGCCAAAGACCTCATTCAAGATGCTTTCGACTACCTCCTGGATGACGCCTTGAAGGAATTCATGACAGACAACGTGGTGCAGATGCGGCGCATCGTGAACACCGTCACCATCACCATCAGGCTGCTGGCGAGTAACATCCCCAAGGATGAAGTGTGTCCGAAGAAGGTGGTGGAATGGGTGCTCCTTGCCAACCAGTGGCCGTGCCGTCTGAGCTGGCTCTTGCAGTGCATCGAGGATGAGGAGCAGAGGAGCCGAATGGGCAGCTGCCATGGAAGCCCGCTCCGCCCCGACATGTCTCTGTGGGAGGTCTACGAGAAGTACATGGAAGAGCTGGACATGCTGAAAGGCCAGATGGAAAAGCTGCTGGAACTGGACCAGGATCCCGAGCTGTTCCACACTTTCCTGTGTGGCAGGTTTCGGGTGGAGGAGGCCCTCTTCTACCTCCCCTTCACGGTCAATTTGGACCCATCCCTGAAAAGACAGATGGAGCTGCAACGTGGCAGCCACAGACTGAAACGGACAAAGAAATTCGACAAGCTCAGCGCCTGCACTCTGCTGGGTATGACGGTGGAGGATGTCTGCCGAGAGGTGGGTCACCCTTGGGTTTCCTTCCTTCGAGCAGGGCCAGCTGTCGATAGAATGTCCATGCCTCTTCATCGCAAGAAGCATGTCATTCATGTGACAGCAGCTGCCCACAGATGACGGCTACAGGCAGAGCCATCTTTGCAAATCGTGGGGCCCTGAATAATTGAGGGCCCTTCTGCAGGATTGCCTGGGCCTTTTCCCCTCATGCAGCTTCTGCTGGAGGTCTGGTCGTTCCTACTACCTCCCTACCCCAAGCAGGGCTCAGGAACTAGAGCAGAGTTGCAGATCCTCTCTGCTTGCTAGCTTGCTGCTGCTGCTGATTTGAACCCCGTAGCAGATTTGAACCTAGGCCCTCTAGGAGTGTGTCTAAACTACATGGCTCCGTCGACGGAACCATGTAGATGAGGCTGATCGGCAGAGGGAAATGAAGCCGCGATTTAAATAATCGTGGCTTCATTTAAATTTAAATGGCTGCCGCGCTCTGCCGACCAGCTGATGATCAGCTGTTTGTCGGCAGATCGGGGCAGTCTGGGCGCTTCCCCGTCGACGTGAAAGCCCTTTGTCGACCTCCCCGGTAAACCTCATCCCACGAGGCATCAGGGGAGGTCGACAAAGGGCTTTCATGTCGACGGGAGCGTCCACACTGCCCCGATCTGCCGACAAACAGCTGATCATCAGCTGGTCGGCAGAGCGCGGCAGCCATTTAAATTTAAATGAAGCCGCGATTATTTAAATCGCGGCTTCATTTCCCTCTGCCGATCAGCCTCATCTACATGGCTCCATCGATGGAGCCATGTAGTTTAGACACACCCCTAGAGGCCTCGACAGCTGGAGCCATGAAGGCAGCTGGCTCCCAGCTTAGGATGTAGAGCTCCCTTGTTCTTATCTCTGGCTGTAAGAGGTCCAATTGCCACACGAAGGGACAGTGAACCACACACACTAGGTGTGTGGATTACACTGCCAGCTGAGAGGAGCACGTGGGGGAGGGCGAAGGGAAAAGCCCTGCAGCAGACAGGACAGAGCGTCCCCAGAGACGAACCGGCAGAGGTATATCCTCAGACATACAAGAACACATGGCTGCTGCATTGGGGAACTCAAAAATTTGGTGCCCAAATTTTCCGGTGCCCTATGCAGCTACATATTTCCCATGGGCCTAGGGACAGCCCTGACTACGGGCCCCAGAGCTGGGAGAAAACTGTCCCACATAACTGGTGCATAACTGGAGGGAGAGGAGCGAGAACTAGTGGGGGTAGGATGTTGAGGGGAACAGGCGGTGTGGGATGGGGGCTTTCGGGGAAGGCACAGTGTGGGTTTGAGGCCTCAGGAGTAGGGGGGCACATGAGGGGGAATGGGCAGAGTGAGGATGAGGGGGAAAGGGTGATGTAGAGGGCAAGGCCACAGTCCGGGCTCTGCTAGTTCCCCCACTTTCTGCTGCTCCTGACTCTTGGTTTGCACAAAACATTTCTTCTTGGAACAACTCGGTTCCTTGCAGCTCTTTCCTCCAACCCCGAAGCCATTGGCTGGCTCTCCCCGGGTTCATCCTTTACGCTCTGAAGTGACTGGTCGGTTTTAAGACTGGGAGACCCGTAGCTGTCTGTTATGCACTCCAGAGAGAAGAGAGGCAAAAACATAAATACTCTTGCTGGAGGCCTGCAGCGTAATACCCCTTATCCAGAATAACACACAAGAACCCTGAGGCTATGTCTACACTGCTAGCTTTTGCCTGCAGAGAGCATGCTAATGAGTGCCAAGAAGTTCCTAACGAGTGCTTCATTAGCATACTCTCTGCCTGCAAAGGCCCGCAGTGTAGATATAGCCTTAGGTCGAGAGGCCCAACTCCACCCCCGTCAGGCTGACTGCATGCTTCCCTCCAGCCTACAAGCAGGGTCAGGAAACCTTCCCTCTTCATTTCAACACACCCCTCCAGTGGTCCCTGCATTGCTAGCTTTTGCCTGCAGAGAGCATGCTATTTCCCCTGCCGTGCCAACTTGCTCAGCGGTGCCCCTAGCAGAATCCAAGCACACGGCAGTGGGGTGTGCAGGGTACCATACCTGGCCCCACAGCCGGCCGGCCCGCCTTGTTTGCTAGAATCTGAGCAAGCCCAGACAGGTTCCTCTCGGGAGCTATAGCGGACCCTTCCTAAAAACGTGTTTGGCGACCTGTTCAGTAGATGCACGGCACTAACGGGTGCTCCCACTTCTCTTCCAGATGGACACAATCGGCTTGAAGGAGGAAAACGTCCCGCTGTACAAACAGAGGCTCAGGGACCATAATCTCAACGGGCGCGCGCTGGTCTACAGTGACAACACTGAAATCAAAGAGGCCCTGCACATGAGTCTTGGCGAATGGACCCTCTTTAGCATCCATTTCCTTGGAGTGTTTCCCCCGGCGAATTTGGCCTCTTCTGTGGTGTCCCCTGTCCCGTTCCACGTCAGGCCAGAGGCTCTGAAGAACATGGTTGCCTTAAGAGAGACTGTGGCGAGAGGGAGCAAGCTCTCTCTGAACAGCTCCAGGGAAGATCTTTGGGAAAAGAGATAACTCTGAATCCTGAACACAGAGGTGAAAGTGCCCTGGTGCGCAGCTCCAGCAAGAACTGCAAAGACCTGGGCTGCAACAGGACAGTACCTGTGAGAAACTGTAAAGTTACTTTCACGGCCGCCTGTACAAAACCAGAAGCAAGATCGGGGCTTTCGCCCACAATGTACCTCCCTGCGTCTCCAGTGACATCGCACGGATGAATCATAGAATCCTAGAGTTGGAAAAGACCTCAGGAGTCATCAAGTCCAGCCCTCTGCCCAAGGCAGGACCAATCCCAACTCAATCATCCCAGCCAGGGCTTTGTCAAACCGAGACTTAAACACCTCTAGGGATGGAGACTCCACCACCTCCCTAGGGAACCCAGCCCAGCGCTTCCCCACCCTCCTAGGGAAATAGTTTTTCCTAATGTCCAACCTAGACCTCCCCCGCTGTAACCTGAGACCACTGTTCCGTGTTCTGCCATCCCTCACTACTGAGAACAGCCTCTCTCCATCCTCTTTGGAACCTCCCTTCAGGAAGTTGAAGGCTGCTATCAAATCCCCCCTCACTCTTTGCTTCTGCAGGCTAAACAAACCCAAATCCCCCAGTTTCTCCTCATAGGTCATGTGCTCCATACCCCGAATCATTTTGGTCAAGCTCCCCTGGACCCCCTCCAATGCGTCCCCATCCTTCCTGTAGTTGGGGGCCCAGAACTGGACACAATACTCCAGATGTGGCCTCACCAGAGCCGAATAAAGGGGAATAATCACTTCTCTGGATCTGCAGGCAATGCTCCTCCTAATGCCCCCTAATATGCCATTAGCCTTCTTGGCTACAAGGCCACCCTGTTGACTCATCTCCGGCTTCTCATCCACTGGAATCCCCAGGTCCTTTTCTGCTGAACTGCTGCTTAGCCAGTCGGTCCCCAGCCTGTAACAATGCTTGAAGCAATCAGATGACAAGAGAAGAATTAAGGATCCGGTGGGGGGGGGGGAGGAGGGGGGGACTGTACTGGGTCTGAGGGATTTGGGGCACATTCATGTCAACGGGGCTGGTGTCACGTTGTCGGGCCCTGGGTAATGTATGGGGGGGGGGTCGGCTCTAGACCCCCTCAAAGGGGCAAAGCTAAAGGTAGGAGGGGCAAGGCGAGGGCCAATCAGGCCTTAGCGCCACCCACCCTGCACCAGACAGAGCTCTAGGATTGATTTCATTTGCCCGGGTCTCTGGCAGTGGCGGCTGCCATAATAGTCGATACAGTGACCCAGAGGCCTGGACCCTTTTAAATCATCAGCTCCCGAGACAACTGCCCCCTTTGCCTCTCCCCCTCCCCATCCGTGGCCCCTGTCTGTGGGGCTTCAGACCCTGGTGGTCAAAGTATTTTGGTCTGGTTAGTACAGCAGGGGACAGGGAGTTGGGACATACGGGTCCTATTCCTAGCGCTGCCACTGGCTTGCTGTGTTTTTGAACAAGCTGCTCCTCCTTTTTGGGACTCAGTTGCCTCTGTAGTAAGTTGCGGGTTGGTAACATAAAATCAGCAGGCCCGAATAAAGGCCGGTAACATAAAAACAGCAACAGGCCTGAAATCTAGGAAGCAAGACTTTGGCTCAGTGGAACCGCAGGCAGGAAAGAGAAATAGTATAAGCCAGATCAAGCATAAAGGTCCAGGCACAGGTACCAAGCACATTTATAGAATCCTATAAATGGAAGAGACCTCAGGAGTCAACAAAAAATCCTCATTAAAAAAAAAAATTGTTTGGTGTTCCTCGGTCTTAAAAAGTTTAAGAAACACTCGTCTAGACAGTACTGGGTCCTGCCATGAGGGCAGGGGACTGGACTCGACCTCTCGAGGTCCCTTCCTGCCAGCTACATGTGGCAATGAAACGGTAACTCGAACTAAGTCCTTAGTTCGAATTAACTGTTACATCTCATTCTATAGCCGCGCGGCAGTTACTTCGGGCTAGTGGAATTTCAAAATGGCGACCGGACGGGAACATGCAAATAAAGCCTGGGCTATTTAAATCCCGGGCTTCATTTACAACTCCGGTTGCCTGCTTTGCCTACCTAGCTCAAATTAACGAGCTAATGTAGACATACCCTTATTGACTAATTGAGTACAGGCAGTCCCCGAGTTACATGGATCCGACTTACATCGGATCCTTACTTACAAATGGGGTGAGGCAACCCCACACTATCTGCTTCCCCCCAGCAGACCAGGGAGACGCGAAGCTAGCGCCCCCGCCCCCAGCAGACCAGGGAGACTCGGAGCGGCTTTTCTCAGCAGACACCTCAGCTTGAGAATGAAGGACTGAGGGAAGTGAGGTGTGGGAGAATAAAACTGAGCTCTGGAGAAATGTTTGGCTAGAGTTTCCCCTACAATATGTACCAGTTCCGACTTACATACAAATTCAACTTAAGAACAAACCTACAGTCCCTATCTTGTATGTAACCCGGGGACTGCCTGTAGTCGATGGAAATTCCACCAACTACTGGATTAGCTGATTAAGCGCAATTTAACATCCCTCGGTTGAGCTACCACATATGTTTTAGAAAGACATCCAATCTTTATGGCTTGTGTGTAGTTCAACGCATTAAATTCCAAGCAGGTTGCTGAAGTTTCTTTTTTTCATCATGATTGGCAATTTGACCAGCCTTATACAGTAATGGATCTTTACCATTCCTCTGATTTCTTTTGTTCCCGATATATTTAAACATTTCCTAATTATCCTTTATGTTACTGGTTATAGATTTTTTCCCCCAATTTTAGCTTCTCCTATCAACTGTTTGCTTTTTCATAACTCGCATCCTCCCTTTTTTCCCATTTGCTTTATATTTTTTTCTTGTGGTGTTTATGACAAAAACTAAAACATAGGACATAAACTTTGAGTCCTATTTATAGTACTTTAGGTTGGTTTAATGGAAAAATGGGTTGATACAGAGTAAATTGGAGTTCAAAATAACCCTTTCTCGGGCAATTTTTCTCTCGAAAGCCTCACCTTTTTCAGCCTCCTTCCACTAACTTCTGATTTTAAATGTCTGGATTGTTAGACATGTGCTCAGGAAACCTTACCTGTCACTAAACATAGATTTTGTTTGTCTTAATTATAGATATGAATGGAGCTAGTTAATCCCTGTTGTAAGATTCCAGTGGAGCCAAAGAAAGTAAACAAGTAACTAATTTGGGTCAATCTTTCTACTTGACAGTCCCTAGGAATCTACCGTTTCAACATTTCCTGGGAACAGAAACACAAGTTAGAACAGTGATAGAAATGTAGCCGTGTTAGTCTGGTGTAGCTGAAACGAAATACAGGACTATGTAGCACTTTAAAGACTAACAAGATGGTTTATTAGATGATGAGCTTTTGTGGGCCAGACCCACTTCCTCAGATCAAATAGTGGATCTGAGGAAGTGGGTCTGGCCCACGAAAGCTCATCATCTAATAAATCATCTTGTTAGTCTTTAAAGTGCTACACAGTCCTGTATTTTGTTACAAGTTAAAACACTCATTAATTTTGGCTTCATTCAGCTTTCCCTTCGAACAAATTAAAAACATAGTTGATAAGTGGCAAAGTTGGTGCATGGGAGTGAAGGACACGTTAGCTCATTATGCCTACACAGGGGGATGTCACACTGGTCTGACCAGTTCCAAGGACAGTTGGGCTGCCTTAGAAAGGGATGCAGAGCTGCTCTTCAGGAGCTCCATGGATTAGACCTATACTGCTGTTGCAGGAATTGGGGCTCTCAAATAAAAGAAGTCCCTTGCCTTAGAATCATAGAATCCCAGGGCTGGAAGAGACCTCAGGAGTCATCGAGTGCAGCCCCCTGCCCAAAAGCAGGACCAATCCCAACTCAATCATCCCAACCAGGTCTGTGTCAAACCAGGACTTAAAAACCTCTAGGGATGGAGATTCCACCATCTCCCTAGTTAGCCCATTCCAGTGCTTCCCCATTCTCTTAGGGAAAGAGTTTTTCCTAATATCCAACCTACACCTCCCCCACTGCACCTTGAGACCATCACTCCTCGTTCTGCCATCGTCACCACTGTGAACAGCCTCTCTCCATCCTCTTTGGAACCTCCCTTCAGATAGTTAAAGGCTGCTATCAAATCCCCCGTCATTCTTCTGCAGACTAAACAAGCCCAACTCCCTCAGCCTCTCCTAAGTCATGTGCTCCAGCCTCCTAATAATTTTTGTTGCCCTCCACTGGACCCTCTCCAATGCGTCCACATCCTTCCTGTAGTGGGGGGCCCAGAACTGGACACAATACTCCAGACGTGGCCTCACCACATCCCAATAAAGGGGAATAATCACTTCCCTAGATCTGCTGGCAATGTTCCTCCTAATGCACCCTAATATGCCATTAGCCTTCTTGGCTACAAGGGCACACTGTTGACTCATATCCAGCTTCTCATCCACTGTAACCCCCAGGTCCTTTTCTGCAGAACTACTACTTAGCCAGTCGGTCCCAGCCTATAACAATTCTTGGGATTCTTCCATTCAAGTGCAGGACTCTGCACTTGTCCTTGTTGAACCTCATCAGATTTCTTTTGGCCCAATCCTCCAATATGTCTTGGACACTCTGCACCATATACCCTACCGTCCAATGTATCTACCTTTCCCCCTAGCTTAGTGACATAGGCAAACTTGCTGAGGGTGCAATCCATCCCCTCATCCAGTCATTAATAAAGATGTTGAACAAAACCGACCGTAGAACCGGTCTTTGAGGTACTCTGCTTGAAACTGACCGCCAGTCCGACATCGAGCTGTTGATCACTACCCATTGAGCCCAACAGTCTAGCCCGATTTCTATCCATCTTACAGTCCATTAATCCAATCCATACTTCCTTAACTTGCTGGCAAGAATAAGTCCAGGTATATCACATCCACTGAATTCCCCATGTCCACAGAGCCAGTTACCTCGTCATAGAAAGCAATCAGGTTCGTCAAGCATGACTTGCCCTTGGTGAATCCATGCTGACTGCTCCTGATCCCTTTCCTTATTCTAAGTGCTTCAAAATGGATTCCTTGAGGATCCCCTCCATGATTTTTCCGGGGAGTGAGGTAAGGCTGACCGGTCTGTAGTTCTGTGGATTGTCCTAAGGAACATCTTGGTACCATTTACCTCCCACAAATAAAGTACATACCGACCTATGTTCAGGACCAGGTCAAAGTTGACAGCATAACAGATAGTAAGTTGACAGTATGAAGACTAGGAAGTAAGCCCCCTTCTGCAAGGTAAGGGTCGGTAACCAGGTAACAGGGGGTAGCAACCTGATACGTCAGGAATGTATAAAAGTTCACCTCAAATGGTGTTCACCAGCTGACTGTGTGGGGGCACTGGATGGTGCTCAGTTTGTGTTAGGACATTGCCACGGCTTCCATAAAGTGTAGCAGCGCAGCGCTGAGTCTGTTCGCTGGCAACTATTATTGCATGTTGTTACGCAAAAAATCTGCTTGGGCGATTTCGAATCTTATCTGGTTTGTGGTCTCTGGGGACTCTGGGCACGGAGACCACATCCAGCGATAGTGACTCGGCTCTGCAACTTTAGCGAAGAGCCAGGTGGCTTGTACCTCATGCAGTAGAGAAGGCTCCAGACTTACAAACCAGGTAACAGAACTTTTGCGTTCTCCTCCAGCAGCAGGCGCTCCGACACAGCTGGACTGAGTACAACACCTGCAAATAACCCAGTTAGTTAATGCAAGCATAAAGAGAGGCAGCCTGGCCAGATGTAACCATTCATTAACTTCCAGGCCAGAGAGGGCCATTGTGATCTTCAGTCTAGCCTGGCATCCTATGAGGTGCACACAGGCCCTTCTCTTCCACTTGTTTAAACAGAGGCACCCTGGGGCACCTTAAAGACTAACACGTGTATTTGGGCATCCGCTTCCAGGGGTAAAAAACACTTGGACCTGCTTTTCCTCCGCAACAGCTGATGCCCAAATAAATCTTCAAGGTGCCACAGGACTCCTTGTTAGTAATGACTGTTGGGGTTGCCCCTCTAAGGCTATGTCTACACTGCAGGCTTTTTGCACAAGGACAGCTGTTCTTGCGCAAAAACTTGCAGAGTGTCTACACTGCGTGCGTGTTTTTGCACAAGTATTACAGTACAGCATCAGAAAACAGGGCTTCTTCTGGAAGAGTTATTCCTCTCCCCACGAGGAATAAGCCCTCTTGCACAAGAGCTCTTCCAGAAGGCGGCAGTGTAGACAGGCAACATGAATTTCTTGCGCAAAAAACCCCTACGGCTAAAATGGCCATCAGAGCTTTCTTGTGCAAGAGAGTGTCGACACTGCCATGGATGCTCTTGTGCAAAAGCACATCTCTTCTGCAAAAGCACAAGAGACGCGCTCGTATGGAAGACCTTTTGCACAAGAACTCTTCTGCAAAACAGTTCTTGTGCAAGAAGCCTGCAGTGTAGACAGAGCCCACGAGTTTCAGAGGGGTAGCTGAGTGAGTCTGTAACAGGAAAAACTTAAAACACAACATATAGTCACCTTAAAGATTAACAAACCGTGTCAATGGGATCATGAGCTTTCCTGGGCATAGCCCACTTCTTCAGACGACTGGAGTGTTGTATGTCCAGAACCAAAATGAACAGGGGAGGAAAAAATGGGAGGGGCGAAAAAAGGAGGCAGGGGCTATGTAAATATCAAAAGGAAAACCCAGCTGGTATGTAACAGGCACCACTGATAAGAGTTGTTGGGAATTTCCCAGGAACCGATCGGGGTTTCTTAGGAACAAGTTTAAAAAGGGGTGAGAATCGGGGTGAACTGGGTGGATGCCTGGGTGAGGGTTGGGTCGAACAACGCAGGGAGGGAAAAGCAGGAGCGTGGGGCGTGAGGGCAGGTGAGCGCTGCGGTGAAAGCCACGTGCGCAGGCCGGGCCGGGCCGGGCCCCTCTCTCCTCCAGCTGACTTGCAAGTTCCACTGCCGGCCCACGTGGCCCTCGAAGGGCGGAGCTTCCCCTTCCCTGCGCCCGCCCCTGGGGCCCTCCAGCCAATGGGAAGTGAGGGCTAATGTTGCTGGTGTTTCAACATTCGGAGCCGGCTGGCACAGCTGCTGCCGCGGGCCCGGGGGCTGCGAGCAGGCAGGAGGCGGAGGTGAGGGGCGGGGGGCGGTGACTCCTGGCCCCCCAGCGCAGGGGGGTCCGGGTCCGTCCGGGGTTACCAGGCCGCGCGCTCCCCTCGCTCTTGGAGGCGACGCTGGTGCCAGTGTCTGCTTCAATGCGACCCTACAATAACAAGCCCCAATCGGCCGAGTCGCTGCTTGTTTCACCTCGTGTCCCCCTGCGCTGCAGAAATCCCGCCTCTGCTGGGCCAGCCCCGAGACACGGGGTTGCCCCTCGATTGTAAGCAAGCTGCCCCCTTCTCCCCCATGCTCCCCGTTCCCTGAATATCAGTCCTGCCCCCGCAGCCTGCACAAATCTTCATCCTTTAGGACCAAATAGGAAGGGGAGGGGGCGAGGGATTATTTTCTTTATTCCCACCCCCCCTAACGGAAGGAGCTGTTCTCTGTGTCTGTGTTTACAAACCAAGGAACGTGTTTCTCCCTGGTTTGGGTTGGGGTTTTTTTTTTGCCTGTTTCTTGACAAGATTGATTGAAATGTTGGTCTGACTAGAGTAGTCCCCAAGTTTAGCGCCCTGCCCTGAAGCAGGACGAAGTCAACCAAGACCTACGGGTTTGTCTAACCCTGTCTAATTCTTTCTTCCCACCCATGCTTCCCCAGAAGGGATCAGACAGGCTGTACACAGCGGGTGTTTAAGTCTCAGCTTGACAAAGCCCTGGCCGGGTTGATTTAGTTGGGATTGGTCCTGCCTAGAGCAGGGGGCTGGATTTGATGACCTTCTGAGGTCTCTTACAGCTCTATGATTCTATGATTCCCTCCCCTTTCCTTCACCATCATTAATATCCTTTTGCAGTGAGTTCCAGAGGTTGATTATACACTTCAAAATACGGCCGTTTTAACTAGAGCTGGAAGGAAGTTTTCTGAGGGGATGTTTTTCCATTGGAAAATGCTGATTTTAGTGACCTTTTGTTTAGAAGGGGAAAACTCCACCATTTCAGAACATTAAAATGTAGTTTTCCATTCCAGAAATGACTCTTTGTTTGGTCTATTTAAAGTTTATCTTCCGTAATCCACCGTACTACATTTAAAAAAAGTCAAAATCTAAACAAAACGTGAATTTATTTGCAGAACTGTGTGTGATCAGGAAAAAAAAGTCAAAATCCTGGAATTTCTAGTCCCAATTCAACCCTACTTTTAGCCACCTTGGTGCCAGGGATGTAAAATCTCATTTAATTAGCTAACCAGTTAAACAATATGTTGAACCAGTTAACCGATTAAATGGGACACGTAGAACGTGTTAAAGATGGGCTTGGAGCAGCCCACACACCTACCCCCTTGGCACACTGCTGTGACTGCTGAGCAACCCTACCCGTGGCGTGCCAGAGTGCCCTCTGCCTATGGCTGGTGGAGGGCTGCTCCAGCCCCCTCTGATTAACCATAACCGGCTTACTGGTTAACCATTCACTTCCGAACTTGGTGTCCCCACTGCTAACATTAGGACAGTGGTCCCCAACACGGTGCCCGCATTTGTATGCGCCCGCCAAGTGCTCAGGGCTGGCCTGGCCCCGGGCACGTGGCGCATGTGCGGTGCCGGAGCTGGCCCCGGGCGCATGGTGCACGGTGAGCGCCGGCCCCGGGCGCGCCGCAGATTGGCTGCCCGCGCTATGGCCACGTGGCGCATGGGGGGAGCGCAGGCCCCGGGCGTGCGGCACTTGCAGGGTGCGCCAGCCCTGGGCGCACAGCGCTTGGAGAGCGCCGGCCCCGGGCGCGCGGTGCTTGGGGGGGGAGAGTGTCAGCGCCAGCGCCGGTCCCGGGCGCGCGGCGCTTGGGGGGCCCGGCCCTGGGTGTGCAGTGCTTGTGGGGGGGGGCGGCCCTGGTTGGGGACCACTGAATTAGGAGAAGCCGTTGGCTGCCTCCCCTGCCCCGCCCCATTCCTTCTTTTACATTCCCCTGATCCCATGGGGGTCACGCTGCCCCCCTTTGAGAGCTGATGCTGAAAAGTGCTGGGAAAGCTCGGGGCGATTATCTGCCTGACCCCGGTGAATAGGAACTGCCAAAGGCCCTGAAGTGTGACAGACCCTGGAGCTGTGACCGGCCCTTTCACCCAGCAGGATGTGCCGAATGCCCCAGAGGACCAAGGGATGGTGGGCGTGGCACTTCAAGCACACCTTGATTTTCTTCTGTCAGGGCTGGGGCATGGGACCGTCCAGGCTGGGTTCCTGTGATTTCCCGCGCATGCTGGGCGGATGGTTTCCTGTCCAGTGCAGATTGCCGCTGGTGCGGGACCTCTGCATATAAATGCTGGGTAAGTCCTGGTGGGCAGTGTCATGTGGGCAGTGTCATGGGCAGTGTCATGTGGTTTGGTAACTCAGGGTGCCCCTGTATAAAACTATGGTACGCCCACATCTTGAATACTGTGTACAGCTGTGGTCTCCTCACCTCAAAAAAGATATTTTGGCCTTGGAAAGGGTTCAGAAAAGGGCAACTAACATGATTAGGGGTTTGGAACGAGTCCCATATGAGGAGAGGTTAAAGCGATGGGCCTTTTCAGTTTAGAAAAGAGGAGACTGAGGGGGGATATGATAGAGGTCTATAAAAACATGAGTGGTGTGGAGAGGGTGAATAAAGAAAAGTGATTTATTAGTTCCCATAATAGAAGAACTAGAGGACACCAAATGAAGTTAATGGGTAGCAGGTTTAAAACTAATAAAAGAAAGTTCTTCTTCACACAGGGTGTAGTCAACCTGTGGAACTCCTTGCCAGAGGAGACTGTGAAGGCTAGGACTATAACAGGATTTAAAGAGAAGCTAGATAATTTCATGGAGGTTAGGTCCATAAAAGGCTATTAGCCAGGAGATAGAAATAGTGTCCCTGGCCTCTGTTTGTGGAAGGCTGGAGAAGGATGGCAGGAGACAAATCGCTTGATCATTGTCTTTGGTCAACCCTCTTTGGGGCACCTGGTGCTGGCCACTGTCAGCAGACAGGCTACCCAGTACTGCCGTTCTTATGTTAGGGTTCTTGGTTGGGGCACAGGGCAGAGCCCATCGGTTCAGAGCTGCTAAGAGCAGAGTTATTTGCACTTACGTCCCAGCCAGACTCCCTCGTATCCCCTAACACAGGGCTGGGGGGATCCTTTTTTGGGTCGGGGGCCACAGAGAAATCCGTCGGGCCTTGTAGGAGTTGGGCGGCAAGAGTGGAGCTTAGTGCCTACGGGGCCAAGGGAAACAGAGAGGGCACCATGTCCACAGGGCCGGGGTGCCATTTTCCCTAGGGCCTCCGGGAGGGCGGGGGGAACGAGTGTGTCTATGGTCTAGGAGCCAGGGCCCACCAAAGATGAATCCGACCCAGGCTCTGGTACATCTCTGCAGCGCTGCCGGCCGGTTCCCCCACCTCTTGGTCCTCAACCCAACTAGACCCGCTTCCCGACGGCTGGTTGCCCCCCGGCCAGCCCCGCTCCCTCCAGCCCCCTCCCAGCCAGCCCTGCTTCCCGGCGGCCGGTTCCCCCCCACCCCCTCTCTTCCCGCCAGTCCCCCCCCCCCCCCCCCCGGCCCCTGCTGTTCGGTATTTTTTTTAAACCATCTGGTAACCCAAGCAGGTGGGGGTGAAAAGTGCATGGAAATGCCTGCACAGGCGCGTCTGGGAATGAGATGCTGCTCTAACATCTCCGCCTCTGTTCACTTCCAGCCCCTGCCTCGTGTCGCTGGCCCCCCGTGGCCTGGGAGGGCTCCCCAGGCGCACCATGGCCCGGCATAGCAAGCTGCAGAAGCACGTCCTGAGCCTATACAGGCAGTTCCTGCGCGCCGGCCGGGAGAAGCCGGGATTCCTGCCTCGCATCCAGGCCGAGTTCCGGAAGAACGCCAGCATCCCCCGGGCCGACGTGATGCACATCGAGTATCTGCTCCGCCGTGGCCAGAGGCAGCTGGCGCAGCTCCGAGACGCGAACACCAAACAGATGGGCACCTTTGTCCAAGCCAAACCGGAGGAGCAGTGACCCCTGCTGGTTGGCGCAAGCGTCTGTCTTGTACTGGGACGGTTGGGGGTGAATTCACAGATCAGCCTTCCTGGTTCTCACATCCCTGTGCACCCCTCGTGTCCAAACACAGGTGCCTGGCTTGGCATTTGCTGAGCTAAGGTGTCTTTATTGGCAGCCAAGCTTTTAAACAGTTCAGGTGTGGATGGGTGATCTGGAGGAGATGCTCTTGTTTCCAGGACCTGGTACACAATTCATTCTACCCCTGCTGGCTCCTCTCTTCGGGTATGTCTACACTACAGCGCTAGTTCGAACTAAGCTAATTCGAACTAACGCGTCTAGAACTAAAAACTAGTTTTGCTAATTCGAACTAGCAAGTCCACATTGAGTGGACTCTGAACAGGGCTTAAGGATGGCCGGAAGCAGTGCCAGCAGGGCATCAGAGGAGGACTTAGAGCGTGGAGATGCAGTCTCAGGCTAGCCGAGGGCTGCGCTTAAAGGGTCCCGACCCCCACCCCGGACAGACAGTTCTAAGGGGTGCCCCGCTTGAAAACCAGTCCTGGCTTGGAGTGCCCGGAGTACCCACACTGGGCACATCACACCACTCAGCCATCAGCCCGGCTGCACTTGCCACAGGCTGCCATCTGGGGAGAGGGGGTAATCGGGGGGCTGCAGGAGAGCTTCCACCCCCAGAAGCCTGCAGAGCCAGCCCAGTCCTCCCCATCGGGGGCTTGTACCCCATTCCTCTCTCACCTCCTTCCACTTACCCTTCCCTAGCCCCCCTTCTTATTGATGTACAAAATAAAGATAACGTTTCATCCTACATTGACTCTGTCTTTATTGAACAAAACTGGGGGAGACTGGGAAAAGGAGGTGGGAGAGGGGAAGATTAAGGCTGGGAGAGGGGAGGGCAACTAACATGATAAGGGGTTGGGAACAGGTCCCAGATGAAGAGAGGCTACAGAGACTGGGACTGTTCAGCTTAGAAAAGAGGAGACGGAGGGGGGACAGGATAGAGGTCTCTAAAAGTAGGGGTTTGGGTGGAGAGGGTGCATTCAGAAAAGTTCTTCATGAGTTCCCATAAAGAAGGAGTAGAGGACACCAAAGGAAAGGACTGGGTAGCAGGCTTGAAACTAGTAAGAGAAAGTTGTTCTTCTTGACAAAGCAAATAGTTAACCGGTGGAACTCCTTGCTGCAGGAGGCTGTGAAGGCTACAACTAGAACAGAGTTTAAAGGGAAGTGAGATCAAGTCATGGAGGTTGGGTCCATGGAGTAGTCTTAGCCAGGGGGTAGGAGTGGTGTCCCTGCCCAAAGTTTGTGCAAGGCTGGAGAGGGATGGCACGAGACAAATGGCTTGGTCACTGTCTTTGGTCCATCCCCTCCACGGTCCCTAGGGTTGGCCGCTGTCGGCAGACAGGCTACTGGGCTAGATGGACCTTTGGTCTGACCCAGGACGGCCATTGTAAGCTCAGGGCTCAGGGTCGGGGGTCTCAGTGGACCCCCTTGATTTTCATGCAAACCTGCTCCTGGGTGGCCAGGCTGGCAGCTCTCCTGCCCTAGACGGCCACTTTCCTGTGCCTAGTGCGGAGATCGTGGACGAGGTCCACGATGTCCGCACTAGCCCAGGAATGTACCCGCCTCTTGCGGTCCCGGGCAAGCTTCCGGGAGCCGCCAGCCTGGTCCCGGGAAGAGGGGGTGGGCTGGGGGACATCGGGTGGGTGGCTCTGTGCCGTGCCAGGTGCAGGGTCTGCTGGCTGGGTGCTGGCAGGCTTGCACCTGGCACGGGCACCGTAGCCAGCCCGTGCCCCTTTAAGGGGTCCGGGGCCGGGAGGGGGGCATAGAGTTTCCCTGGTGTTGGCCAGAGTGGCCACCAGGGAAACTTGGGGAGGGCTAGCCTCCCACTCGTTCGAATTAAGGGGCTACACAGCCCTTAATTCGAACTAGTAAGTTCGAACTAGGCTTAAGCCTCGTAAAATGAGGTTTTCCTAGTTCGAACTAAGCGCTCCGCTAGTTCGATTCAAATTCGAACTAGCGGAGCGCTAGTGTAGCGGCTATGAATGTTAGTTCGAACTAACGTCCGTTAGTTCGAACTAACATTGTAGTGTAGACATACCCTTCCATCCTTAGCCAAAGAGGAACAAGCCAGTTAGCCCAGGGAAATAAAAGAAAGGGAGAGCGGTGACGGAAAACCCTGTGTCTGTCATTTTTTCAAATGATCTATCTTGCCTAAAAGCCTGTCAGGGATTGGGCTCTGTTGCAGGAGGTGCTGGCGAAACACTCCGTGGATTTGGGTGCTACAATTCCTGAGTGTCGTCCGCCTTCCTGCCCCCTCCCCCCACCGAAGCGCTTTGGAAGGCTCACAAAGGACAGAGACCTGCCTTTTGAAAATCCGACTCCCCACCGGTGTCTCAAGACAGGCGGCTCTCTCTCGCCAAAAACGGAGGCAGCAGCGTGGGGTGACAGGCAGCCAGGTCGCAAGGGGAGGTGCTTTTTAGATGGGCTTCCCTCGCGGACCAGCTCCCTCCTGGCACTCCGTACTGCTGCCTCTGTATCAGAGGCAGCAGCACAAGCTGGCAGCAGCCCTTGCCTGGGGGCTGGGTCTGAGCTTCTGGACCTGGTGCAAACTGGAACTGAGCGAGGCTGCCTGCCTGCCTGGCTCCTAACACACTGTAAATGCAGAGCCGCAGAGGGGGTAGGTCCCGCACCCAGCGCGAGCCAGGACTGAGACAGCTGGCCCCTGGGGACTATCGAAAAGTCAAGTAACCCATAAGAAATCATGAGGTTAATTGACTACTCAGTGAATATCTAACGTCCCTAATCCCTTTTCATAGTTCCCCTCTGGACTCTCTCTCCTAAAGCATGGCCCTGAGATCTGGACACAGTGCTCCAGCTGAGGCCTCCTCCGTGCCAAATAGCTAGGAGAGTGACCTCCCATGTCTGCCGTACGTCTCCTACCACGCCCCAGGGCTATGCCCTCTTACTGAAGGGCTTTGTGTCTGAGATCGCTTCTCTCCTAGGCTACGTCTACACAACGAGTTTTTTTGGCAACAAATATGCTAACGAGGGACTCTATGACACGCAATGTCATTTGCATATTTTCTGCCGATCCGTTTTTGTGCTCGGGGTTTGTGCGCAAAACCAAGCCATGTGGATGTTTACTTTTTGTGCAAAAAACCCCCTTTTCCCACAAGATCCCTATGCCTGCAAAAAGGCCGACCGATCTTGTGCAAAAAGGGGCTTTTGCCGAAAAAGAAAACATCCACATGGCTTGTTTTTGTGTGTTCTTGCGAAAAAACTTGTGGCGCGTCTACACTCTACGTGTGTTCTTGCAGAAGTAAATTTGCAGTAAAGCATCAGAGAACAGGGCTCCTTGCACAGGAGTTATTCCTCTCCCGACGATGACTAAGCCCCCTTTGTGCAAGAGCTGTTGTGCAAGAAGGCAGCGTGGACGGGCACCAGGGGCTTCTTGAGCAAGACACTTTTATGGCTAAAATGACCATCAGAGCTTTCTTGCACAAGAGAGCGTTCACACTGCCATGGACGCTCTTGTGCAAAAGCCCATGGCAGGGTGGAGGCACTCTTGCACGAGACCTTTTGCGCAAGAACTCCGGCGTGAAACAGCTCTCGTGCAAGAAGCCTGCAGTGTAGGGCAGGGAGCAGCCTATGAGGGAGGGGGAGGGACCCCTAGTAATGGCTCAAACTTCCCAGGGGGGTGGCCAGAGGCAGGACATTTGCCTGGCAGGGTGAGGGGGGGGCGGTGACCTCACAGGGGCTTTGGGCAGCCCTCAGCATATAAGGCAAAGGGCAGGTGGGGAGGTGATGACCTCACAGAGGGACCCACATCTCAGGCTGATAAAAGCGGGGGGCGGGCCCAGGGGACTTTGGAGACCCCCGGTTGCTTTAGCTCTGGTGCGTCTCCTCCTCACGGTTCGTTCGCGTTCTGTGAGTTCCACATCCCGACACCTTTGTGACGAAGGTAAGAGCCCCAAGGGGTTGGATCCCGCCCGGGGCCGGCTGGGTTCCAGGCAGGCCCAGCCCTCGGTCAAGGGCCAGAAGGTGATTCCTCACCTGGGCTGCGTCCTTAGCGCCACTGGGGCTTTCTCCTGGTTGGTTTCCCTTTTCCTCCATCCCCCCACATTTCTGCTCTGTTCTTGCCTCCTCTGTGACCTTCCCTTGCTGCCTCCCCCAGCTTGGGACCCAACAGACTAGCTGAAGGACGGGGGGTGGTTTGCAGGAGCCGTGGGGTGGGGGATGCAGCCCCCATTGTGGGGACTGGGGAGGTGGGGCTGGAACAAGTCTATGCCGGTGTCTTTGGGGAGAACGCTCCACCCCCCACACCTTAGATTCTCCCCTGATTGGCCAAGAAGGGGCTGTTGATGGGCAGGAGACTCGTGGAATGAGCAGTAACGGTAGTTTGAACTAGGAAGCCTAGTTCGAACTACCTAGTTCGTGCCCCGTGTAGCCGCGCTGCACGGGGTTCGAACGAGCGGGGTTTTAAAAATGGCGGCTCCCCGCTTATGCAAATGAAGCCCGGGAAATTCAAATCCCGGGCTTCATTTGCAAGTGCGGTATGCCTACATTACCCTCCTAGTTCGAACTAGCGGGGTAGTGTAGACATACCCTCAGGTCCTTGCAGTGCCTGTGCAAGACCGAACCGATAAGCAAGGGGCCATTTGGGGGCTGGGGGCAGTCGCTCTGGGGAGCTGGAACCCCTGGATTTCGTTCATCAGGCTGCGCCCCAAGCTCCCCTTTGCTCCCCTCATTTCCAGCATGGCCAAACGTTTTCGGCTGTGGTTCAAGAAAGCCCTGAAGATGGCCCCAGGGCCGGTGGGGAGCAGCTTCTCCGTCCCCGCGGGCGGGGAAGCTGGATCCCACCAGCTCGGGGCGACTCGCCCACCGGCCAGGCCCCCCCGGACCTGGCTCCAGAGGCGGCTGGGCAGGCGGGACCCAGCCCAGCGGGGGAGCCGGGTAGGGTGGCTCCGGGGCCTCCTCTGTGGAGAGAAACACCTGCCCCGGGAGCCCAGCCCCCATTACCACCAGGGGGCATCGCCCTGCCCGGCCCCCGGGGACCTGCCAGTCTCCGGGAGCCCCCAGCCCGTCGCTCCCCGCACCAGCGCCTGCAGCTGTGGGTCCAGGTCCGTCAGCAGCAGCGCCTGGGCCTCCAGCTGCAGCCGGGCCACCTCCTGCAGCCGCTCAGACCCAGGTGAGGGGCCGTGAACACGCTGGGCCCAGGGGCTCACCCAGTACCCGGGGGTGGGGAGGGGCAGCCCCAGTGTCTGCCCCGCACCCTGGGCAATGGATGGGGGCGGGGGCTGCTTGGCTCTCTTGTTCCTGGTGGGGGCTCTGCTGAGGGCGTTGGCAGATGTGAGGGTGGCAGGGGGATGGGTCCCTGCGAGGGGCGTGTGGGGCCCAACCTGCCCTGGGTCCCTGACATGGGGGCGCGTGACCCCTGCTGGCCGCTGGAGTCACCCTGGACCCTTCCCTCCCGCACAGAGCCCCCCTGCGCCTCGGCGGAGCTCTGCCAGGAGCGGATGGACTCCCGGGTGGAGGAAGGGGCCATCTACGACATCGAAGAGCAGCTCCACACCCGGGACACGGTAGGAACCTTCTCCACACGGGGGGGACCCGAGATTGTCCGGCCCCTTCCCAGCACGTCCCCCCCCCTCCGGGAGGGGCTTGTCCCTGGGGATCCCCCTGGGGCCCCTTCTCCTGCATGACCTGGACCCCCCAAGCTGGGGGCTCTTGTCATGCACCAGCTGGGCCCCCACAAGCCTGAGGCAGCAGTTGGGGGGGGAGTGTGGGTGCTTGGACAACCAGCAGCTCCCACCTCCACTCCTGGGAGACCTGAGCCCTGCAGCTGTCCGTGGGGGGCAGGCAGGCCCCAGGCTCACAGACTCTCTCTGGGGTGCAGAGCCCAGCCGCCCTGCAGCGGTTCCTCTTGGCCATCCCCCTCGCCTGCCTCGCCGCCCTCCAAAGGGGCGAGGACACCCTGGCGCCGCGCTGCTGCAAGGACACCATGATGGCCAGGATCGTTGTAAGCGAGTCGCGGCAGCCGGGAGGAGGGGAGGGGATACGTGGGGTGGACAGGGGTCTGCCTGGGCCATGGCGGCGGGTGGGGGTGCTGGAAACGGGATGGGTGGAGCCAGGAGGGCTGGAGGTGGACATGGGGAGGGTGGGTGGGGATGCTGGAGGAGGGAGGGACACAGAAATGGGGCAGGTCTGGGGTGCCGGACAGGAAGGGGGATTCGGGACAGGGAGGGGTCTCCCCGGGCCATGGGGGGCTGGAAGGGAGCCGAGCGGGCTGCTGGGGATGCGCCTGGGGAGCTGGGATGAGGAGGTTCAGAGGCTGGTCACCAGGGCAGTGAGGGGCAGGAGACGGCCTGGGGACAAGGATTGAGCTGGTCCCGGTTTGGGAGGGGGGTGCTGGGAGGGGCCCTGTGTCGGGCAGGGGGGCTACAGGGCAGCGGGAGGCAGTGGGGTTGGATCCTGCTGGGTGGGGGCGCTGGCCGCGTGAGCGTCTCTTGGGGGCCCCAGCCTCACACGCCCCTTTTTCCCCTTGGGTCTCACAGGAGATCATGGAGGACTCGCCCCCCCGCTGGTCTTGGCCGACTGCCTCAACGCCGCCTGCAGCCTCAGGTACCGACCCCCCCCCCCCGCCGACTCCCCCCAGAGCAGATCCCCTGGCCAGGGAGTGGGAAAGTCTCTGTCTCCTGCTGCTGAATTAACAGCCTCTGCCCCTCTCTCCTGCCAGCACCTTGCAGCCTCCCCTGCGGGCCCAGCTCCTGAGCCCCCTGCTGACGGCGGCCGTGGGACAGACAGTGTCTGGGGACTGGCAGCAGGAGCCCATCCACATGCAGGTACGTCCCTCCGGGCCCTGCTCCCGGGCTGGGCTGGAGCTCCAGAGAGGAGGGGGGGGCAGAGGGAGGGAAGAAGCTGCAGGTTTGGATCCTTCCCTCCAGGTTTCCCGTTGCTCTCCCGGGGGGCCCGTCCCTTCCATGCCCAGCCTGGGCTCCTCCCTGCTCTGCGAGGCGGCTCAGACCCTGCTCTAGGCTGGACCCCGGAGCCAGCGGGTGGCCTGGATCCCCCAACTCCCCTCTGACCCAGGGCTCCCCCTTGTCTTGCAGCAGTTCATCCGGGCCCTTCCCTACGACCTCCAGGCCCTACTGGCGAGCCTCCTCGCCGAGTCCCCAGACACCGCCCGGCTGCAGCTCATAATGGAGGTGAGCCCCGTGGGGGGACGGGGCCATTGTCCCTGCTTCCTCGGGGGGGGGCCGAGAGAGGAGTAGTGTCAGTGGCTGGGGGGGGCACAGTCCGAGAGGAGCCCCAGGCTCTGCCCAGAACCGGCACCTCCCTACGGGTCCTGACCTGCCTCTTTCCCCCCCAGCACCTGAGCCCGTGGATGGAGTCCCGCCTGCCCCAGGAGCGAGCCAGGGCCCTTGGCAGCACCACGGCCCTGCTGGGAGTCGCCACCACCCTCCCGGGGTTTGACGTAAGTGACCTCGGAGCCGGGGGGTCTGGGGCTGCAGGGCGCGGGGCTGGGAGCGTCCCCGGGAGGCAGAGGCAGGGCCGGGAATGGGCCGCGTTCTCCTTTCCCCGGGGAGGGGCGACCCTGGGCCCTTCAGGGGGGCTCTTGAGGGACTGGGCCTGGGGACTGGGGAGTGGCCGTCAGTGGATCCCCTTGTTCCACCCCCGGAGTGACCCTTCAGTCGGGGCCATTGCTCTGGGTTGTCTCCTCGCAAGGCCGGCCCCGCCCCGCCCCGGGAGGTGTCTCTGTCCGTCCCCCGAGCTCAGACCCGCCTCGGCGGCCGTTTGCATGGGACGTGCAGCCCCAGGATGCTGAGGGACCCCCCCTCTTCTCTCCCCTCAGAACTCCGCCGACTGGCCGAGGATGGGTCACCACGTGGCCCAGCTGGGCCTTTTTATTTCGGACCCATCCGAAGACGTCAGCCGGCTGGCCCGGGAGGGGGTGCACAGCCTGTATCAACTCCTCCTGCACCACAGGGGTAAGGAACCCAGCCGGGACCTGGGCCCCAGGGACACCCTGAGGGTGCCGGCGGCGGGGGGAGGGGACCCAGCCCTTTTCCCCCAGACTGGCCCAAGGGGGGATGCGTCCCTCTGTGTTCCCCTTCTGCCCCCTGTGCCCCTCCATTTGCCCAGGGATGCCTGCAGGGACCCGTGGGAGGGGAAGGGCTCAGACCTGCCAGCAGAATGACCCTGTTGTGTCTCTTGCAGGCCTCAACATCCACCAGGCAGAGGACCTGTGGTGCAGACACTACTACAAAGAAAGATGGGTCCTGGCTCACAGCAACAGCGTGAGGGTGGGAGAGGTAAGGACGCGCTGCCAGGGCAGGGCAGGGCTCGGGGGTGGGGCTGGCTGGGGCTCTCGTGCGGGTAGGAGGGTCTTGGGGGCAGGAGGAAGCTGTGACCTGGGGCAGGGGTTGGGGTGCCGGGTGAGGAGAGCGTCTGGGTGCAGGGTCTGGAAGGGAGTTTGGGGGAGGAGGAAGCTGTTTTAGCCCCAGGAGTTGGGGCCGGGCTCTGGGCCGTCAGCTGAAACCTCCTGTGCTCTTGATTTCAGGTCTTTGGGCAGCTCTTTACACCAGAGCAGGAGAACTGCTTTTTGGACAAGGCTCTGCTCGCTGCCCGCTCCCCCCTGAGGCGCCCCAGCCAGGCCGGGCTGGTCCTGGCCCACGCCCTGCATGGGCAGGCCCATCAGCTCCTGGAATACATGGTGAGCAGCCGGAGCAGATCAGGAGAGTGGGGCAGGGCCAGGGTCTCCTTCCCATCCCCTCAGGGAGTCCCCCGCCCCTTTCCTCAGGCTGCCCCCACCCCACGTCCCTGCTGGCAGAATCCCTCCTGCCCCTGCGAGCGTCCCTGGGGGTGGGGGAGGCTCTGAACACAGAAACTGTCCTAGGAGGCGGGAGGGGGCCGAGGTGTCAGGAGCTCTGGGGGGGGGGGGGTCAGGAGCTCACCCTGAGGGCCTGACGGGGGGTGACCAGAGAGCAGGGGGAGGAGGGTGGAAATGCTGGGGGGCCAGTTCCCCTGAGTCCCCAGGGATGAATGTGACGGATTCTGCTTCCCTTGCAGCAGGAAGACACCCAGTGAGAGCAGCAAGAGCTGAGGAGCCAGCAGCTGCGTCCCCCTCCCCCCAACCCTCCCAATTGTATTGAATTGTATTTACATTCTCATTAAACAATGTTTCAAAAAACATTTGGATCAGGCTTGGTCAATAATTTGTAATGGGGGGGCCATTTTGGCAACTGATCAAGGGCCACATTTCTACCGAGGGCTTTGGGGTCTGGGACGGGGCGGTTGGGTGCAGAAGGGAGCTTAGGGGTGGAGCCTGGGTGCAGGGGGGGGGTATGATCTGGGGCGGTGGATAGGGGTGCAGGGTCCAGGAGGGGGTATGGGCGCAGGAGAGGACTCTGGCCTGGGGGAGGGGCTCTAGAGGGGTGCAGGGTCAGGGAGGGAGCTGTGACCTGGGTGAAGGGGGAGCAGAAGGTTTGGGGGAGGGGGTGCGGGTGCCAGAGAGGAGTCTGGCCTGGGGGAGGGGTGTCGGGGGGGTGCAGGGTCAGGGAGGGAGCTGTGACCTGGGTGAAGGGGGAGCAGAGGGTTTGGGGGAGGGGGTGCGGGTGCCAGAGAGGAGTCTGGCCTGGGGGAGGGGTGTCGGGGGGTGCAGGGTCAGGGAGGGAGCTGTGATCTGAGGGAATGGGGGACGCAGGTTCAGGTGGTCGCCTGGGACAGGCAGTCGGGGAGGGGACGTGGGCGCCAGGGGCAGGCTCTGGCTGCGGAGGTGCCTACCTAGGCAGCTGCGTATGGGGGAGCCCGACTGTCACCTGAGGGGATGGGGGAGCTCAATTTTCAACTGTGGGGAATGGAGGAAATACTGTGGAGTGGAGGGAGCGAGATTGGGGGGGGGCTGAATTGTTCCTGGAGGGGAGATCTCCCTGGCTTGGGGGGGGGGGGCGTTTCCAGCAAAGCCCTCACATAAGATGGGGACAGACGGGGGGAGGGAGAGGACGGGGATGGGCAGGGCAGGTGGAAATGGGGAGGGGCAGGAGAAGGGAAGGGGGAGGAGATGGAGGAGAGCAGGGGATAGGAGTGGGGGCGGGGATGAGGAGCAGGACAGAGGCAGGGCAGTGGTGGTGATGGCTGAGCGATGAGAACAGCTCGCAGGGAGCTTAAAGCCAGCAGATGCTTTTCGGCAGAGTTGCCATTTGCCCTGGCGGCTTTGCCAGAATAGCTGTGCCAGCGGGCGGGGGGGGGGGGGCTTTTGCCACACACCCAAGCCAAGCCAGCTGTGGCGGCAAAGCCTTGTGATGTAACCTAAGCCCTTGGCAAGGTCGGGATCAACCTGCTCTGACAATTTCTCGGACCGGCGGGATGAGAAACAAGGATCGTGCAGGGAGATGGGGATGACTAGGAAGCGAATCCAGGTGTGGGGGGAATATCCTGGGTTGGAGGGTCAGTCGATACCCCCGCCTGCCACTGTCTGCCGGGGCTCTGCCCGCAAGATGGAACCAACAGCTGAGTTTGCTTTTCTGCCCCGTCGTGGGCACAAAAGGCCCAGAGCAGCCTCCTGCTATCTTGGAGGAAAGGGGCCAAAGTTCAGGAAGCAGGTGCCAGGCTGGGCTGGAATCCGCGAGCTCCGCTTTTGCTTTGCACTTCCTGGAAGCTGGGCTGCAGGTGAGTGGCGGTTTCATCTCTGCTCTTGGGGTGTTTCTTGTGGGTTCCGAGTGTGGATCTGAGAGGGGCTGCGCAGGGGCAGTGTCATGAACGTGCTGTAAGCGTTACAGCCCCTTCTGCGCAGGCTGGCTCCAGCCTCCCGTCTGTCTCCAAGCCCTGGGGGAGAGGCGGGAGGCCAGCAGCATGGCCTAGTGGAGGGGGCAGGGGGTTGGGTGTAAGAACTCCCCGGTTCTAATCTAATGCCACCTAGTGACTAAGGCACAGAGTTGTGTGTTAGACCCTTGCTCCTCAATTCTGCGCTCACTCTCGCGCTGGTGACCTTGGAGAGGCCTTTCAGGTCTCCCTTTCCCTGTCCATCAAAGGCAGGCAAGTGCGATGTAATGCCCTGGAGCAAGTGCTTTGGGACGTGTCGCACAAGTGTGCCTGGCTCACAAGCGTGTCAGCACAGGTGTGTAAAAGCGTGACGAGGGCTTTGAGATCGATGCCGAAGGCTTGTGAGGCTGTGGCTGGCCAAGTGACAGGGAAATGAAAGGTCAGAGTTTGGTCAGTTAGATTTTATGGTAATACACTGAGACGAAGCACTTTGGGCGTATATACGATAATGTCTTTCCAAGTGCGTTAGTTCAAGCCGTGTCCTAGGAGCCAAGAGGTGAGACAAACATGCTTGGTCCTGTCTCGGTGCAGGGGTGGACTAGATCAGTGCTTCTCGACCAGTGGTACGAGTCCCCTTAAAGGTACTCAAGAGATGTCTGGGGGACACGTCAACACAACTGAAATTTGGAGAAAACTGAATTTTAGTTTTCAGTTTGACAGCGCTTTATTCTTTTTGTACCTTTTACACCCAAAAATGCCATCGCCCGCCCGGCTACGATGCAGTTGTTTAAACAAATGTGTTGCAACGGTAGAAAAAAATTGTGTGTGTCTGAAAACTGTAGGTACTGGGGGTACTTACACATTTTTTTTTAAAGGGGGTACATTATAAAAAAAGTTTGCGAAACACTGGACCTATCATGGTCCCTTCCACTCAGACTTTTCTATGATTCTGTGACAGGGCTGGGCGATAATTTTCAGAAGGGGGCCACTTAATGGATTTTGGTATGGGGTCATAGGCCGGCTCCACCCACAGAAGGGACGGAGCCTGAGGCAGAAGGGGCGGTGTTGTGGACTAGCCCACCCTCAGAGTTCTCCGTGGCTGAGGCTTTCAATTAAAAGCACAGAAAAGAGCTCACAGCTTTGCCACTACTGGCAGCTGTCCAGCGTTGCTACAGCTTTTTAAAGGGCTCATGGCTCCTGCCCCTGCTGTAACCATGAGCTGTGAATCATTTAAAATTGGATCCTGCTGCCTGAGTCACCACTTAGAATTCAGCGGCATAGGCAGCAGGATCTAAACAGAAAGCGGCCAGATCACCAGATCACAGTGTTAGGTGGGTTGCATCTTACCCAGCCCTGTTCTCTGAGCTGGTTTGGAAACCTCCGTGTCCTCCTTATGGTCTGACAGCTGCAGTTTTACTGCCTGTCTCTCCTCTCATGGCCCAGCCTAGCCACAGCTTATGGACTAACTCAGGTTAGCATCACCTGCCCTGTCTTGGTGACTCTTCACAGCTGAACGGCCTATAAGGCATCGTGCTGGTCTTCTGATCTCTTGGTGACTCCTCTGCCTTCTGTTTATTTCTTTCTCCCTAGCTGGCCGATCAAGTCAAGCACTGTCAGTGCATGAAGGCCCCAGGAATTACGAGTGCAATGGTCTCCCATGCCCAAGGTAATCGGCTGGCTAGTAATGGATGGGCTGCTTGGTTATCAGGTTAGGCTGCACAAGCCAGGTCTATGGGACCCCATGGCCAGCTGGCACCTGGTTCACAGGGAGGCAGCTGTACTAAGCTGAAAATGGCTGGAGGACACCACCATCATTAGGCTCCAGAGTCAACAGCACTTGCTCCTCTTGGAGCTACTTGTCCATGGCAGGCAGCACAGCTTAGCAGCTCATTGGGACGTCTCCTTTCTGTTGTGAGATCTGGGCACTTTAGAATGGCTGTAGCTATTTAGCAAAGGTGCACAGCTATAGGCATGGGGGTTTCCAGCTTTATTCACCTAGGTGGCTGATTCCAGGAAGCAAGGGTGTGTGTGTGGAGGGGGAGGGGGGAGTCCTGTACAGAGGGTTCCCTGGCCCCTCTGCTTCCATGGCTGTGCAACTGCCACCAGGTGGATTAGAACCTGGGACTTTTGGAGCTTAGGGCAGGAGCTGCTACAGCTTGAGTTATAAGTGAGTTACCTCTCAGCATAGGCTGAAGAGCTCCCTTGTAATAATTGCTTGCTGGGCGTGGTCTCAGTGCCACTCCATAGGATAGTGACCCACATCAGGTGTGTGGGTTACAGCTGCAGGCCTGCTCCCAGCATGCGGATCTGCTCTCTGGGCGGCGTCTATAACTCTGTGGCTGCAGCCCTGCTCCCAGGACTGGATCTGCTCTCTGCCCATAGGCGTGCGCAGCACATTTCATTAGGGTGTGCACCCAAAGAATGTTTTTAAATGTATTCTTTGACCCCCTTGACCCCCATTAGCCACGCCTCTGGAGGTAACAATTTCAGGGCAATATGGAAACATGACCAGAAATAAAAGGTGTCATGTGACCTCCCCCCCCAAGGACTTTTCCTACCATCCTCTTACCAATAGGGATTAGTTTGGCCCTCACCAACCCCCCCTGTGCAACGATCCTGCAATTGCATTAACCCAATGTGTGTGACATTAACTCGGGGGGTGGGGAGGCTGGGGGAAGTGTTCCCTCTAGTCTAAGAGTTTCCTCCCATGAGCACAATACATTTTGTGTTGTGCACCAGTACTGAGTTTGTGGTTTGTTTGGATGTGCCATGGTGGCACCCAAGTTATTCATAAATATCTTATGAACCACTTACCTTTCCCCTCTGCTGCCCTGTCTCCTTCCCTTCCTCCATCAGCTCCCCTGGTGCCTGCTGCCCCCCAACCCCTCACCCACCTCTGCTCTCCTGACTCCTGCCCTTCTCACTGCCCTCGGCCTTCCCGAGACCTGCCCCCTCCAGCAGCCTTTCTCTCCCCCCCTGTGCCCACTCCTCCAGTAGCCCCACTCTGACCATGTGAGCTACCCCTCCTCATCCCCTCTTCTAACACCTCCCTCTACACACCTGTCCTGCCTCTCTCCTCTGGTGCTGGTCCCTCCCCTGCAGGTGTCTGCCCTTCTGCTTCACCCCCGGACTCCCTGGCACCTGCACCTTCCCTTACCCTTGCACCCTCTTGGTGCCTCCCCCTTCCCTCACTGCCCCTACCCACTTTGCCCACTCCCTCACCACCCTCTGCCCCCGTTCCCCTCATGCCCCTGTGCCTTTACACGTGCCTTGCTCCATCTCCGCCTTCCTCATGCCCACCCCTTCTTTCAAGCCTTCTCCCAGCACCTCCCCTTCTCCCCTCTAGCCCCCAAAGCCCTTCCCCTCTCCTCTCCTAGCATCATCCTGCCCCCCGCCCTCACTGACACCTCCCCTCCTGCCCTTTTCCTTATTGTCTCCACTTGGCCACCTGGCATTTGTCTCTCACCTACACCCTGTCCCTTAGTGCCTTCCCCTTTCATCTCCTGACCTGCCACAATCCCCCACCCCGCAGTCTCAGGTTCCCAAAGTTCCGGCAGTCCCCATCACTTGGTGCCTGCGCCGGGTCTGACTCGTAGGGTTGCAAGGTAGACCCTCCCCCAAAAAAACGGACACACTTGATCCTGGGCAGGGGGGAGGGAGGAAGAGGGACTGGCTGGGGGGGGGGGGCAGGAACTGGCTGGAAGGAAGAGGGGATGGGAAGCAGCTCTGGGGGGGAAGGGCCAGATCCTGACCCTGGCCCCCCCTTCTCCCTCCCCGAGGCCAGTCATGCTGCCCCTGACCCCCCCCTTCCTCCCTGAGGCCAGTCGCACTGCCCCCGATCCTGACCCCGGCCTCCCCTTCTCCCTCCCCGAGGCCAGTCATGCTGCCTCTGACCCCCTTCCTCCCTGAGGCCAGTCGCACTGCCCCCGATCCTGACCCCGGCCTCCCCTTCTCCCTCCCCGAGGCCAGCCCTGCTCCCCAGCTCAGTGCGGGCCCCTGCTCTCTCCTTAGCTCAGTCCCACTCTGCCGACCCTGGCTCCCTCCTGGCTCCCTGCTCTGCCAGTCAGGCTGAACTGGGACTTTAGCCTCTCCCCGTTGTTCCTGGGGACTGTCAGTCTCAGGATCTTGATCTCTCATTTCCCCTGCCTTTCACTGAGTTTCAGTAAGGAGCTAGCAGCAATAATGCCTCTACTTTTTCCCCCACTCCTGTGCGGAATACATTTTGTTATGTGCACCAAGGCATAGACGGATGTGCACTGTTACGTCACGTGGAGTTTCACAGCATGGGAAGAAATCAGTGGAAATACAGAGAGCTTGAGTAGTTGCAAGTGTCCATTTTATTGCATAGCACGGAGCTAGCTAGAAAAAACCCAAACCAGCTGGGCTGACCCCCAGTGACCTAACGCAGTTACTATAACAACAAGATCTATGTCTACACCCAGTACACCACATGCACCACCACTAGAAACACATGCTACCGGCTAGCAAACTGGGCAGCATTTGAATGTCTCCTGGCTGGCCACCCAAGAGCTCAGCTTGCAGGGAACACTGGCTAACCGTCCCCTTCCACCTGGAGAAGGGAGAGACAGGAAAGCAGCAACAGAGCATCTGCCTGGGGGAAGCCCGAATCCCATGCAGGAGTGGAGCCCTGTTCCTTGTTCCAGGCCCTTGCTAGAGTCCCCTCCCGTAGCTGCAGCTATGGCCGGCAGTTTTAAAAGCGGACTTACGCTGGCCCTGCAACCCGAGCGACTCTGTCAGTGGGTGCTTATCACTCCATCACCTCGAGCTGTTTAACCAGCTTGTTTAACCAAGGAGGGAGGGAAAGGGAAACCTTTGGCCATTTGAGGGTTGCGTGCCAATGGAGGGAAAGGGGATGGATAAAAAGGGGCTGAGCACACGGTGCTGCCTCTTTTTAAACCCAGGCCCAAAGATGTCCTGGAATTCTGGGCCACTGGCCTGAAGGAGATGGTCAAACTGCCTGGCAGCTGGACTTTTGGAGTCTTGTTATTCCTGGGCTCCTGGTAGCGATGGCTCCCATTCCAGGGGATTCCTGCCAGGTAGTTTACCTCAGACAGCAGCTTTTATTCCCCCGTGTCACTTCTCCCGGTATCTGAGACTTTGGTCATGGGGATCAAGCATTTAACATGATTCCAAGAGGAACTGGATGGTTCATCTAGCGAGCCAGGCTCACCGATATTTGAGTAGTTAATAAAAATCCCTAGTTGCTGTGTTTAGGTCTAAAAAGGGAAGGTTAGTATCATTAGTCTTATTTTACAGACAGGGAATAACCTCTCCAACCTGTGGGAGAGGCAGGAATAGAACCCAGGTTTCCTGATACCACAGTCAGGGCTTTGTTACCAGGCTACATCCTGTACTAGAAAGGATGGGCCTGAAGCATGGGCCTGGTGTAAGGCCTGAGGCCTGAACCAAAGTAAGCAAGAGTTAGCTGAAGAGAAACAGGCAGGTCGTGTCAAAAGCAGACGGTTGCCTGAAAGTCTTGGGACTTAACCCTAACTGTCTTGCCTGGAAAGGTTGAAACCATAGACAAAAGGTCCTAGAAAGTCTCCAGGAATGCTAGAGAAGCAGGAAGCGAGTTGACAGGAGGCCAGGAAAGAAAATGGAAACAGAATTTGGGGTTTTGAATTGGAAGCAGTGATGTGCCTGTTGTTGTGTGATCATGCCTGGAAGATGTGAATTAAGCCAGGAACCTGGGCAAGCAGAATCCAGCGACTTTCTTGGCTAGGGAAAGACTAAATCTTGGAACAAGAGAGATGTGAGTAGAACAGGGAATTTTTAGTCAGACGCTACTAGGTTATTTTTTTTAGTTTGTTGGACTTCTTTTTGCTAAGCACATGTAACTATCCCCCTTTACCCTGGAACTCTTCAAACTGAATCCCAGGGAAGCAATTTTCTGTGTTTTAATCTTTCTTTTTTCAGTTTCTTTGTAACACCTAGCAACCACGTAGATACGCTGGAGGGCAGTAGATATGCTGGAGGGCAGGGATAGGGTCCAGAGTGACCTAGACAGATTAGAGGATTGGGCCAAAAGAAATCTGATGAGGTTCAACAAGGACAAGTGCAGAGTCCTGCACTTGGGATGGAAGAATCCCGAGCATAGTTACAGGCTGGGGACCGACTGGCTAAGTAGCAGTTCAGCAGAAAAGGACCTGGGGGTTACAGTGGATGAGAAGCTGGATATGAGTCAACAGTGTGACCTTGTAGCCAAGAAACCTAATGGCATATTAGGGGGCATTAGGAGGAGCATTGCCAGCAGATCCAGAGAAGTGATTATTCCCCTTCATTCGGCTCTGGTGAGGCCACATCTGGCGTATTGTGTCCAGTTCTGGGGCCCCCACTATAGAAAGGATGTGGACGCATTGGAGAGGGTCCAGCGGAGGGCGACCAAAATGATTAGAGGGGTTGGGGCGCATGACCTATGAGGAGAGACTGAGGGATTTGGGTTTGTTTAGTCTGCAGAAGAGAAGAGAGAGGGGGGATTTGATAGCAGCCTTCAACTTCCTGAAGGGAGGTTCCAAAGAGGATGGAGAGAGGCTGTTCACAGTAGTGACGGATGGCAGAACAAGGAGCAATGGTCTCAAGTTACAATGGGGAAGGTCTAGGTTGGATATTAGGAAAAACTATTTCACTAGGAGGGTAGGGAAACACTGAGATGGGTTCCCTAGGGAGGTGGTGGAATCTGCATTCCTAGAGGTTTTTAAGTCTTGGCTTGACAAAGCCCTGGATGGGTTGATTTAGTTGGGATAGGTCCTGCCTTGGGCAGGGGCTGGACTTGATGACTCCTGAGGTCTCTTCCAGCTCTATGGTTCTATGATTCTAAGTAATGTTTCACCAAGTGTATTTGTTTTGTTAATAGACGTCACATTTTTAAAACCATGATCTGATTCCTGCATCCTAGAGGGCGGAAGGTTCTGTATGCACGTGCCTAAGACAGCAAGCCATACTTCTAGGAGAAATTACAGGTTTTCAAGCTCTCTCTGGAGGGAGTGTCAAGGACAAGGAAGGTACCCCACAGGAGGGAATTCTGAAATGCGCCTGTCTGGTTCTCAAAGGGGTTTGTGCATTTGGATGATGGCAGCAACACCAACGCAAGCCTCCAGTGGCAGGGTATTTTAAAGTCTCTTGTGGGCCCCCACCTTCTGCACTTGGAGTGCCAGAGTGGGAAACAGCCTTGACATGACCCCTCTCCAATTTATCAACATCCATCTGGAATTCTGGTCACCAGAGCTGGGCACAGAACTCCAGCAGCAGAAGTTCAAGTGCCGAATAAAGAGGCTAAGTCGGTTCCCCACTCTGGCACTTGGAGTGCAGAAGGTGTGGGCCCAAAAGAGACCTTAAAATACCGTGTCTCTATGGGCTTCTGCTTCAAAACTCCCCAAGGTCACAGATTCCCTGAGCTTAGGAGGGTTGCTGCCTCTACCCAAGTGGAAAAAAACTTTTTCTTCTTGAACGCAGGAAGAAGTCACTTGGGAACGTATTCCAGAAGGGTACCCCAAACTCTTTTACACAAGAGCCAAAAGAAATCTGATGAGGTTCAACAAGGACAAGTGCGGAGTCCTGCACTTGGGACAGAAGAATCCCAAGCATTGTTACAGGCCTGGGACCAACCAGCTAAGTAGTAGTTCTGCAGAAAAGGACCTGGGGGTTACAGTGGATGAGAAGCTGGAGATGAGTCAACAGTGTGCCCTTGTAGCCAAGAAGGCTAATGGCATATTAGGTTGCATTAGGAGGAGCATTGCCAGCAGATCCAGAGATGTCATTATTCCCTTTTATTTAGCACTTGGAAAGAAAAAAAGAAAAATGAAAACAAACTGTAATTTCTGATAGCTGTCCTCTTAGTCTTAGGCAGGTATACACAGACCTCCTATTACTTTCCAGGATACAAAATCAGATCATAGCCTTAAAATAGGTGATTATATTAAGAAAACAAAAAGGTATTCATTTGTAAAGCTGACTTGGCTGCTAGGAGTTATAGCGCAACTGAGAAAAGAACAGATTAAAACACAGACAATTGCATCCCTGGGAGTCAGTTTAAAGTTATAGTGGGGAGAGGAGGGGATATGGATTTAGCACAGAGGAGTTTAACCAAACAACAAAACAAAAAAATAACCTGATCGCATCTAAATAAACATTCTCTATCTACTCAAGTATCCACACTTCCAAGGTCCAGTCCAATTCTAGGCCCAGGTATTCTTTTTTTTAGGCATGATGTCCCTGCCCAGTTCAATTCATCCCCCCCCTCATCCCCTTCTGCAGCTCCAGGATTAAACTCACAAAGAAAAACAGCAGACAGATTCCCTTTTAATGCAGATCTTAACTCCCTGCCAACACTTTCTAGCTAGCTAGGTTTAACCCTTTAGTCACTGAATACTGGGATGTTCAGAAAAGAACAGTGGGCCTCCCATCCATCACAGAAGCGAGACAGCCTCTTTACTCCTGCTCAAGCGTTTCCTGTTTATACATCCCAGAATTACAATAGCTTTTTAAGCCCCAACGCCACAATGGGAGCTCATGTTCTGCTGATTACCCACCATGACCTCTACATCTCTTTTCCCCGCCCTGCAAGTCTGGCCCACAGAACCATGGGAAGTGGCATAGGCTAGCCTGGGCCAGGGCAAAGGAACACGTGGGCCTTTCTCTTCTCCATCTCTCCCTCTGCATTGCACAGCAGGGCGCAGGAGTGCCAGGGGGCTCTGTGGACGCTGTTTGGCTTAATGCCAGCGAAAGCAGGGTCTACAGGAGTACTTACGGGCTCCTAGTGTTAAGAGCTGTGATGTGGTTGCCTCAGCAGCGTGGCTCAGTGCTTCTGTTCTTGGAGCTCTGGTGTTATCAGTGGTCAGTGCAGGTAACACAGCCTGCTCCTGCTGCAGATCTCGCTGTTATGCACAAAGACCGACCACAGGCACCGTCTGGTGAGAGGCACTTGGCCAGGTTTATAGCCGTGTAGTCACAGATCTAGTGCCCTGGATTTGCGGTTACACGTGCACCAACTCATGAGTGCCCCAGGACGAGGAGCAATTCAGTCAGTAAGTCTCTGTTGTCCCTTCGGCCATGCAAAGGGGGTAAGGCCAGGCACCCCAATATTTATAGCCTAAAATAAACTTGTCTGGTTTCGGACATTTGTTTGCTCCCTCCCCTTGTACCTAGTACCTTGAACCGAAAAATATTAGCGGAGACACTGTTGAGCATCCACTGAGGATGCGCTCGGTGAGGCTAATCTTCGTGTTTTACCTCATCCCCGTTGCAGGGTTCCAGACCAAGGAGGATATCTACTGCCTCTCTTTAGCAAAGGCCCTGTACACTGTGCCCACGCCAGTGACTGCTGGGTTTTATGCACCATGGGGACATTGCAAAAACCTGCTCTTACACAAAATCAAGGGTGAGTACTGCCCCGGGGAACGTAAGACGGGGAAGGAACCTTGTGGGGATGGGGATTAGTGGATGACAACCATCTCCAAAGAGCCAGAGCCACCCGTACTCATTTGCCGATTATGCAATCGCATAGGGGACCTGAAAATTTGGAGCAGCACTGGGTTTTCATGTCCACTCCACCCACCTGCCTCTTCCTATCCATGGTCTGTGGCTCTGCTTCCTCCAGCAGCAGAAGTTCTAGAAGATCTAGTTAATTTACAAGTGACAAAGTCTGCTCGAGCTACTGGCAGAACATCAACGACATGGTAATGAAGCCATTTAACAGGCATTTGCCAACCTCTGCTAAATGTTTGCTGAATTTACTGTGAGAGTCGACAGGACCTTAGTTTAAAATGTGTTTGTTTATTAGTGTGTGGATGAGGATTATAAAATCACATCGCTAAAAATTCAACATCCATCTGGGCTGCTGTTGGGCAGATGGGCACCAGTTTAATAGTACGGCGTAGGATCCCATCAATCCTAAGGATGGCTTTGCCAAGAGCTACCCATTCTTGATTGCTTCCCAGAAGGGAGGGATTGTGAAGCTGGAAGACCCTTCAGGAGGAGAGATTTAAGGCACTGCCAGGTACCTAACATATCTTCCTCTTTTATCTCAGAGAACATGGAAAACGAATCGAAGAAGAAAGACCAGGAGGAATTTCAGCGGACGCAGAAGATGCAGCGTGACAACACTGGCTGGGATCTACTCAAGCTCCTGTTACTCATGATCTTCTACCGGCCAGTCCTGACGGAGCAGCAGAAGTGGAGAAGGAACGTGAAACACGTCTTCATCCATTTCAGCACCTGGGAGTACGCGGGCTGCGACCAGCTCTGGGCAGGCCTCATTACCACACTGTGCGACGGCATCGAAAGCCACTTTGGTCTCCTACCCATGAGCATTTACAGGACCATAGACAGGATATGTAGCATCATCGAAAGACCAGGGGATCAGGAATGGGTTAGCAAGAAGTTCCTCTTCCTCCCGCTGTGGGTGGCTGTGATCCTTTTGATCATGGTAGCTATTGGGGTGGGTGGTCTCCTCCTAGTGTTTGGGATCCCCATCGGGGATGCCTCGGGAGACGCCATAGCTGTCGTGGAAGGCATTGGGGTGACGGCTGTCAGCGTCTCTGCAGCAGCTGCCATACGGCTCACTATCACAGTGGTACGAAACATTATCGTCACCCAGAAGAGCCAGCTGGAGAGACAGATGAACCAGACGGCTCTCAGCGCACAGCTGGGCTTCATGAGCTGCGTGAAAAGGGAAGTCAGGACAATCACTGGGTTCCTGCAGTACATGGAGATCTTCCAGCGGCGGAAGCTGCGGGTGGTGCTGGAGATCACCCACTTGGATACATGCAGCCCTGACAAGGTGGTGGGCGTCCTTGGTGCCATGAACATTCTCCTCTCAGACGATGACGCCCCTTTCATCTCCATCCTGGCTGTTGACTCCAGCATCATTGTCGACTGCGTGGAAAGCTCCAAGTATATGAGAGGTATGGCCAACAACGGCTACGAGTTCTTAAACCGCATCGTCACCCTGCCCTTCTCTGTCCCTCGGATGGACTGCGACACCAAGCGGAGGCTGATCAGGAATATCATCGCGCGCAAGGAGCAGCTAGAGGCAGAGGTCGGCTTCCGGCAGGATGGCAAGATGGAAGCCAGCTCTGACTTCCTCAACATCTCTCGCTACCATTCGGCCAACCACGATGCCCAGAATCCAGTTGCAGAGGACAGCCAGATACCTCTCATGGTTGGAACCCCAGCGCTGGGAACCGGCAGCTGCGGGAAAGGTATCCGAGCCAAAGACCTCATTCAAGATGCTTTCGACTACCTCCTGGATGACGCCTTGAAGGAATTCATGACAGACAACGTGGTGCAGATGCGGCGCATCGTGAACACCGTCACCATCACCATCAGGCTGCTGGCGAGTAACATCCCCAAGGATGAAGTGTGTCCGAAGAAGGTGGTGGAATGGGTGCTCCTTGCCAACCAGTGGCCGTGCCGTCTGAGCTGGCTCTTGCAGTGCATCGAGGATGAGGAGCAGAGGAGCCGAATGGGCAGCTGCCATGGAAGCCCGCTCCGCCCCGACATGTCTCTGTGGGAGGTCTACGAGAAGTACATGGAAGAGCTGGACATGCTGAAAGGCCAGATGGAAAAGCTGCTGGAACTGGACCAGGATCCCGAGCTGTTCCACACTTTCCTGTGCGGCAGGTTTCGGGTGGAGGAGGCCCTCTTCTACCTCCCCTTCACGGTCAATTTGGACCCATCCCTGAAAAGACAGATGGAGCTGCAACGTGGCAGCCACAGACTGAAACGGACAAAGAAATTCGACAAGCTCAGCACCTGCACTCTGCTGGGTATGACGGTGGAGGATGTCTGCCGAGAGGTGGGTCACCCTTGGGTTTCCTTCCTTCGAGCAGGGCCAGCTGTCGATAGAATGTCCATGCCTCTTCATCGCAAGAAGAATGTCATTCATGTGACAGCAGCTGCCCACAGATGACGGCTACAGGCAGAGCCATCTTTGCAAATCGTGGGGCCCTGAATAATTGAGGGCCCTTCTGCAGGATTGCCTGGGCCTTTTCCCCTCATGCAGCTTCTGCTGGAGGTCTGGTCGTTCCTACTACCTCCCTACCCCAAGCAGGGCTCAGGAACTAGAGCAGAGTTGCAGATCCTCTCTGCTTGCTAGCTTGCTGCTGCTGCTGATTTGAACCCCATAGCTGATTTGAACCTAGGCCCTCTAGGAGTGTGTCTAAACTACATGGCTCTGTCGATGGAGCCATGTAGATGAGGCAGAGGGAAATGAAGCCGCGATTTAAATAATCGTGGCTTCATTTAAATTTAAATGGCTGCCGCGCTCTGCCGACCAGCTGATGATCAGCTGTTTGTCGGCAGATCGGGGCAGTCTGGACGCTTCCCCGTCGACGTGAAAGCCCTTTGTCGACCTCCCGGGTAAACCTCATCCCACGAGGCATCAGGGGGAGGTCGACAACGGGCTTTCATGTCGACGGGAGCGTCCACACTGCCCCGATCTGCCGACAAACAGCTGATCATCAGCTGGTCGGCAGAGCGCGGCAGCCATTTAAATTTAAATGAAGCCGCGATTATTTAAATCGCGGCTTCATTTCCCTCTGCCGATCAGCCTCATCTACATGGCTCCGTCGACGGAGCCATGTAGTTTAGACACACCCCTAGAGGCCTCGACAGCTGGAGCCATGAAGGCAGCTGGCTCCCAGCTTAGGATGTAGAGCTCCCTTGTTCTTATCTCTGGCTGTAAGAGGTCCAATTGCCACACGAAGGGACAGTGAACCACACACACTAGGCGTGTGGATTACACTGCCAGCTGAGAGGAGCACGTGGGGGAGGGCGAAGGGAAAAGCCCTGCAGCAGACAGGACACAGCGTCCCCAGAGACGAACTGGCAGAGGCATATCCTCAGACATACAAGAACACATGGCTGCTGCATTGGGGAACTCAAAAATTTGGTGCCCAAATTTTCCGGTGCCCTATGCAGCTACATATTTCCCATGGGCCTAGGGATAGCCCTGACTATGGGCCCCAGAGCTGGGAGAAAACTGTCCCACATAACTGGTGCATAACTGGAGGGAGAGGAGCGAGAACTAGTGGGGGTAGGATGTTGAGGGGAACAGGCGGTGTGGGATGGGGGCTTTCGGGGAAGGCACAGTGTGGGTTTGAGGCCTCAGGAGTAGGGGGGCACATGAGGGGGAATGGGCAGAGTGAGGATGAGGGGGAAAGGGTGATGTAGGGGGCAAGGCCACAGTCCGGGCTCTGCTAGTTCCCCCACTTTCTGCTGCTCCTGACTCTTGGTTTGCACAAAACATTTCTTCTTGGAACAACTCGGTTCCTTGCAGCTCTTTCCTCCAACCCCGAAGCCATTGGCTGGCTCTCCCCGGGTTCATCCTTTACGCTCTGAAGTGACTTGGGTCGGTTTTAAGACTGGGAGACCCGTAGCTGTCTGTTATGCACTCCAGAGAGAAGAGAGGCAAAAACATAAATACTCTTGCTGGAGGCCTGCAGCGTAATACCCCTTATCCAGAATAACACACAAGAACCCTGAGGCTATGTCTACACTGCTAGCTTTTGCCTGCAGAGAGCATGCTAATGAGTGCCAAGAAGTTGCTAACGAGTGCTTCATTAGCATACTCTCTGCCTGCAAAGGCCCGCAGTGTAGATATAGCCTTAGGTCGAGAGGCCCAACTCCACCCCCGTCAGGCTGACTGCATGCTTCCCTCCAGCCTACAAGCAGGGTCAGGAAACCTTCCCTCTTCATTTCAACACACCCCTCCAGTGGTCCCTGCATTGCTAGCTTTTGCCTGCAGAGAGCATGCTATTTCCCCTGCCGTGCCAACTTGCTCAGCGGTGCCCCTAACAGAATCCAAGCACACGGCAGTGGGGTGTGCAGGGTACCATACCTGGCCCCACAGCCGGCCGGCCCGCCTTGTTTGCTAGAATCTGAGCAAGCCCAGACAGGTTCCTCTCGGGAGCTATAGCGGACCCTTCCTAAAAACGTGTTTGGCGACCTGTTCAGTAGATGCACGGCACTAACGGGTGCTCCCACTTCTCTTCCAGATGGACACAATCGGCTTGAAGGAGGAAAACGTCCCTCTGTACAAACAGAGGCTGAGGGACCATAATCTCAACGTGCGCGTGCTGGTCTACAGTAACAACACTGAAATCAAAGAGGCCCTGCACATGAGTCTTGGCGAATGGACCCTCTTTAGCATCCATTTCCTTGGAGTGTTTCCCCCGGCGAATTTGGCCTCTTCTGTGGTGTCCCCCGTCCCGTTCCACGTCAGGCCAGAGGCTCTGAAGAACATGGTTGCCTTAAGAGAGACTGTGGCGAGAGGGAGCAAGCTCTCTCTGAACAGCTCCAGGGAAGATCTTTGGGAAAAGAGATAACTCTGAATCCTGAACACAGAGGTGAAAGTGCCCTGGTGCGCAGCTCCAGCAAGAACTGCAAAGACCTGGGCTGCAATAGGACAGTACCTGTGAGAAACTGTAAAGTTACTTTCACGGCTGTTACCAGATTTGCCCAATACCCTGGGGTATGCTCATTTATCAGGGTTACCCTTATGGGACTGGGGGAAGGTTAACAGTTCTATCAGTGTGCTGTTGGTGCTTACTTGGGCTCTCATATGGAGCTGAATTCTCCCTGCTGCCAATTCCCCCTCCCACTGGAGCTCTCCTGCAGGAACTAGGTTCCTCAGGATGGGGTTCTTCCCACCTTAGCAACACACACAGACACTCACACCCACTAATCAGAGCACGTCTGAGAGGACTGGGTACTCAGCACTCACAAGCTGACCCCCTCATATGTCCCTGGACTCAGCTGGCTGGGTTTCACAGCAATGCCACACTGCACCCTCATGTGCCTTTGGACTCCGTGGGCTGGATTAAACAGCACTTTAAGCTGCCATCCTCATAAGCCCCCAGGTTCAGCATCCCCTATCCCCACTTTCACACCACAGTCATTCACAGGTAAACCACACGATGAGCAAACCCCACAGGATTTTGGGCACTACAGGGATCTTTTGCTTGGGTACAAGAAGCGTTGTTGCAGAGCGAATGGGGAAGCCAAAACAACACCCCTTAAGGAAGAGTGAGCAAAAGAGAAAGAAAGAGAGAGAAGCAACCAGCTTAACAATGAAAGTGATTTATTTCTGAGTAGTGAATAGATATCAAACAGTTACAATATTAAATCTAACAATTACAATATTAAATCTAAATTGAAGCTGATTACACATGTTAGGTAACCATATAACAGTTTACACAGGGCAGGGTCAGGAGGCTATGCTTAGAGAGATAGTTGAGAGAGAGAAAGAGAAAGAGAGAGAGAGAGAGACCTCACCACTCCACGGAGCTTGCACTGATCGGGGTTCCCAGATGATGATGGTAGCCGGGGGTCCAGAGGGCAGGAGAAAAGCAGGACAGAGCCCCCAGCACGATCAGACAGGAGATGAAGAAGTCTCAATGGAACTGATGCAGTTTAAGTCCAGGTATCAGAACAGTTTTCTTGGGGCAAGGATAGGAGTTTTATAGAGATAGTTCAAAGAGAAAGAGGAGAGACACTAGAGACTGATCACACCTGGTTATGGGGGATGTTCCTTGAACGAGCTCACAATGCAACTTGGCAGTTTCAGTATTTTAGATGTCAATAGGATCGTTACTAGAATTGGTCTGATAATGACTAATTTGGGTGTGAGCAGGCCTAGGTTCATTAGCATCTGGAGCAGGGATTTCCCATCAGGAAGTGCTTCTCTGCTTTCGGTGTCCCATAGTTCAGTGCGGTTCCTGCCTTGGAAGAGCTGCTCTCCATTCTGTATGCTAATGAGATGTCCCTCTGTTCCATCTTTAATGTAAATGGGGCTGGGGTGTTTCCTTAATTGTATCACCCTTGTCTGAAGCAGTTTAGGTGTGTCTTCCCTGGCCTTTTCTTTGCTTTGTCTTTGATTCTAGCAGAGGCCTGAGGGAGGGGGATGGTTTTCCATGAGTATCACTCCCTGACTCCCCAAGAGCACAAGGCTGACAGGTGACCATGTTCTGGTTCCCCAATAATCACAGAGCTGGTGGGTAACAGGCCGCCTGTACAAAACCAGAAGCAAGACTGGGGCTTTCGCCCACAGTGTACCTCCCTGCGACTCCAGTGACATCGCACGGATGAATCATAGAATCCTAGAGTTGGAAAAGACCTCAGGAGTCATCAAGTCCAGCCCTCTGCCCAAGGCAGGACCAACCCCAACTCAATCATCCCAGCCAGGGCTTTGTCAAACCGAGACTTAAACACCTCTAGGGATGGAGACTCCACCACCTCCCTAGGGAACCCAGCCCAGGGCTTCCCCACCCTCCTAGGGAAATAGTTTTTCCTAATGTCCAACCTAGACCTCCCCCGCTGTAACCTGAGACCACTGTTCCGTGTTCTGCCATCCCTCACTACTGAGAACAGCCTCTCTCCATCCTCTTCGGAACCTCCCTTCAGGAAGTTGAAGGCTGCTATCAAATCCCCCCTCACTCTTTGCTTCTACAGGCTAAACAAACCCAAATCCCCCAGTTTCTCCTCATAGGTCATGTGCTCCATACCCCGAATCATTTTGGTCAAGCTCCCCTGGACCCCCTCCAATGCGTCCCCATCCTTCCTGTAGTTGGGGGCCCAGAACTGGACGCAATACTCCAGATGTGGCCTCACCAGAGCCGAATAAAGGGGAATAATCACTTCTCTGGATCTGCAGGCAATGCTCCTCCTAATGCCCCCTAATATGCCATTAGCCTTCTTGGCTACAAGGCCACCCTGTTGACTCATCTCCGGCTTCTCATCCACTGTAATCCCCAGGTCCTTTTCTGCTGAACTGCTGCTTAGCCAGTCGGTCCCCAGCCTGTAACAATGCTTGAAGCAATCAGATGACAAGAGAAGAATTAAGGATCCGGGGGGGGGGGGGGGGGAGGAGGGGGGGACTGTACTGGGTCTGAGGGATTTGGGGCACATTCATGTCAACGGGGCTGGTGACAGACGTTGTCGGGCCCTGGGTAATGTATGGGAGGGGGTCGGCTCAAGACCCCCTCAAAGGGGCAAGGCTCTAGACCCCCTCAAAGGGGCAAAGCTAAAGGTAGGAGGGGCAAGGCGAGGGCCAATCAGGCCTTAGCGCCACCCACCCTGCACCAGACAGAGCTCTAGGATTGATTTCATTTGCCCGGGTCTCTGGCAGTGGCGGCTGCCATAATAGTCGATACAGTGACCCAGAGGCCTGGACCCTTTTAAATCATCAGCTCCCGAGACAACTGCCCCCTTTGCCTCTCCCCCTCCCCATCCGTGGCCCCTGTCTGTGGGGCTTCAGACCCTGGTGGTCAAAGTATTTTGGTCTGGTTAGTACAGCAGGGGACAGGGAGTTGGGACATACGGGTCCTATTCCTAGCGCTGCCACTGGCTTGCTGTGTTTTTGAACAAGCTGCTCCTCCTTTTTGGGACTCAGTTGCCTCTGTAGTAAGTTGCGGGTTGGTAACATAAAATCAGCATGCCCGAATAAAGGCCGGTAACATAAAAACAGCAACAGGCCTGAAATCTAGGAAGCAAGACTTTGGCTCAGTGGAACCGCAGGCAGGAAAGAGAAATAGTATAAGCCAGATCAAGCATAAAGGTCCAGGCACAGGTACCAAGCACATTTATAGAATCCTAGGGCTGGAAGAGACCTCAGGAGTCAACAAAAAATCCTCATTAAAAAAAAATTGTTTGGTGTTCCTCGGTCTTAAAAAGTTTAAGAAACACTCGTCTAGACAGTACTGGGTCCTGCCATGAGGGCAGGGGACTGGACTCGACCTCTCAAGGTCCCTTCCTGCCGGCTACATGTGGCAATGAAACGGTAACTCGAACTAAGTCCTTAGTTCGAATTAACTGTTACTTCTCATTCTATAGCCGCGCAGCAGTTACTTCGGGCTAGTGGAATTTCAAAATGGCGACCGGACGGGAACATGCAAATAAAGCCTGGGCTATTTAAATCCCGGGCTTCATTTACAACTCCGGTTGCCTGCTTTGCCTACCTAGCTCAAATTAACGAGCTAATGTAGACATACCCTTATTGACTAATTGAGTAGTCGATGGAAATTCCACCAACTACTGGATTAGCTGATTAAGCGCAATTTAACATCCCTCGGTTGAGCTACCACATATGTTTTAGAAAGACATCCAATCTTTATGGCTTGTGTGTAGTTCAACGCATTAAATTCCAAGCAGGTTGCTGAAGTTTCTTTTTTTCATCATGATTGGCAATTTGACCAGCCTTATACAGTAATGGATCTTTACCATTCCTCTGATTTCTTTTGTTCCCGATATATTTAAACATTTCCTAATTATCCTTTATCATAGAATCATAGAATCATAGAATAATAGGACTGGAAGGGACCTCGAGAGGTCATCGAGTCCAGCCCCCCGCCCTCAAGGCAGGATCAAGCTCCGTCTACACCATCCCTGACAGATGTCTATCTAACCTGTTCTTAAATATCTCCAGAGAGGGAGATTCCACCACCTCCCTTGGCAATTTATTCCAATATTTGACCACCCTGACAGTTAGGAATTTTTTCCTAATGTCCAATCTAAACCTCCCCTGCTGCACTTTAAGCCCAAAGTTACTGGTTTATGTTACTGGTTATAGATTTTTTCCCCCAATTTTAGCTTCTCCTATCAACTGTTTGCTTTTTCATAACTCGCATCCTCCCTTTTTTCCCATTTGCTTTATATTTTTTTCTTGTGGTGTTTATGACAAAAACTAAAACATAGGACATAAACTTTGAGTCCTATTTATAGTACTTTAGGTTGGTTTAATGGAAAAATGGGTTGATACAGAGTAAATTGGAGTTCAAAATAACCCTTTCTCGGGCAATTTTTCTCTCGAAAGCCTCACCTTTTTCAGCCTCCTTCCACTAACTTCTGATTTTAAATGTCTGGATTGTTAGACATGTGCTCAGGAAACCTTACCTGTCACTAAACATAGATTTTGTTTGTCTTAATTATAGATATGAATGGAGCTAGTTAATCCCTGTTGTAAGATTCCAGTGGAGCCAAAGAAAGTAAACAAGTAACTAATTTGGGTCAATCTTTCTACTTGACAGTCCCTAGGAATCTACCGTTTCAACATTTCCTGGGAACAGAAACACAAGTTAGAACAGTGATAGAAATGTAGCCGTGTTAGTCTGGTGTAGCTGAAACGAAATACAGGACTATGTAGCACTTTAAAGACTAACAAGATGGTTTATTAGATGATGAGCTTTCGTGGGCCAGACCCACTTCCTCAGATCAAATAGTGGATCTGAGGAAGTGGGTCTGGCCCACGAAAGCTCATCATCTAATAAATCATCTTGTTAGTCTTTAAAGTGCTACACAGTCCTGTATTTTGTTACAAGTTAAAACACTCATTAATTTTGGCTTCATTCAGCTTTCCCTTCGAACAAATTAAAAACATAGTTGATAAGTGGCAAAGTTGGTGCATGGGAGTGAAGGACACGTTAGCTCATTATGCCTACACAGGGGGATGTCACACTGGTCTGACCAGTTCCAAGGACAGTTGGGCTGCCGTAGAAAGGGATGCAGAGCTGCTCTTCAGGAGCTCCATGGATTAGACCTATACTGCTGTTGAAGGAATTGGGGCTCTCAAATAAAAGAAGTCCCTTGCCTTAGAATCATAGAATCCCAGGGCTGGAAGAGACCTCAGGAGTCATCGAGTGCAGCCCCCTGCCCAAAAGCAGGACCAATCCCAACTCAATCATCCCAACCAGGTCTGTGTCAAACCAGGACTTAAAAACCTCTAGGGATGGAGATTCCACCATCTCCCTAGTTAGCCCATTCCAGTGCTTCCCCATTCTCTTAGGGAAAGAGTTTTTCCTAATATCCAACCTACACCTCCCCCACTGCACCTTGAGATCATCACTCCTCGTTCTGCCATCGTCACCACTGTGAACAGCCTCTGTCCATCCTCTTTGGAACCTTCCTTCAGATAGTTAAAGGCTGCTATCAAATCCCCCGTCATTCTTCTGCAGACTAAACAAGCCCAACTCCCTCAGCCTCTCCTAAGTCATGTGCTCCAGCCTCCTAATAATTTTTGTTGCCCTCCACTGGACCCTCTCCAATGCGTCCACATCCTTCCTGTAGTGGGGGGCCCAGAACTGGACACAATACTCCAGACGTGGCCTCACCACATCCCAATAAAGGGGAATAATCACTTCCCTAGTTCTGCTGGCAATGTTCCTCCTAATGCACCCTAATATGCCATTAGCCTTCTTGGCTACAAGGGCACACTGTTGACTCATATCCAGCTTCTCATCCACTGTAACCCCCAGGTCCTTTTCTGCAGAACTGCTACTTAGCCAGTCGGTCCCAGCCTATAACAATTCTTGGGATTCTTCCATTCAAGTGCAGGACTCTGCACCTGTCCTTGTTGAACCTCATCAGATTTCTTTTGGCCCAATCCTCCAATATGTCTTGGACACTCTGCACCATATACCCTACCGTCCAATGAATCTACCTTTCCCCCTAGCTTAGTGACATAGGCAAACTTGCTGAGGGTGCAATCCATCCCCTCATCCAGTCATTAATAAAGATGTTGAACAAAACCGACTGTAGAACCGGTCTTTGAGGTACTCTGCTTGAAACTGACCGCCAGTCCGACATCGAGCTGTTGATCACTACCCATTGAGCCCAACAGTCTAGCCCGATTTCTATCCATCTTACAGTCCATTAATCCAATCCATACTTCCTTAACTTGCTGGCAAGAATAAGTCCAGGTATATCACATCCACTGAATTCCCCATGTCCACAGAGCCAGTTACCTCGTCATAGAAAGCAATCAGGTTCGTCAAGCATGACTTGCCCTTGGTGAATCCATGCTGACTGCTCCTGATCCCTTTCCTTATTCTAAGTGCTTCAAAATGGATTCCTTGAGGATCCCCTCCATGATTTTTCCGGGGAGTGAGGTGAGGCTGACCGGTCTGTAGTTCTGTGGATTGTCCTAAGGAACATCTTGGTACCATTTACCTCCCACAAATAAAGTACATACCGACCTATGTTCAGGACCAGGTCAAAGTTGACAGCATAACAGATAGTAAGTTGACAGTATGAAGACTAGGAAGTAAGCCCCCTTCTGCAAGGTAAGGGACGGTAACCAGGTAACAGGGGGTAGCAACCTGATACATCAGGAATGTATAAAAGTTCACCTCAAATGGTGTTCACCAGCTGACTGTGTGGGGGCACTGGATGGTGCTCAGTGGGTGTTAGGACATTGCCACGGCTTCCATAAAGTGTAGCGGCGCAGCGCTGAGTCTGTTCGCTGGCAACTATTATTGCATGTTGTTACGCAAAAAATCTGCTTGGGCGATTTCGAATCTTATCTGGTTTGTGGTCTCTGGGGACTCTGGGCACGGAGACCACATCCAGCGATAGTGACTCGGCTCTGCAACTTTAGCGAAGAGCCAGGTGGCTTGTACCTCATGCAGTAGAGAAGGCTCCAGACTTACAAACCAGGTAACAGAACTTTTGCGTTCTCCTCCAGCAGCAGGCGCTCCGACACAGCTGGACTGAGTACAACACCTGCAAATAACCCAGTTAGTTAATGCAAGCATAAAGAGAGGCAGCCTGGCCAGATGCAACCATTCATTAACTTCCAGGCCAGAGAGGGCTACGGTAGTACACCTCATAGTAAACAATGTGCAGCGCCTCGCACACCTGCTCCACAACCGGCGTTCCTAGGCGCTACCCCAAGATAGGCTCATGCTTGCTCCAACCCCAGGGCTGCCGCTGGCAATACTGAGGCGTAACAGACAAACCCTAGTCTCGTATGGACCGCTCCATCTAAACCAGCGAAAGCCTGATGCAAACCTACACAATTGGCTGCCTCGTTCGCCCTGAGATGGGGACACCGTGCAAACGAGACTCTTGCACCTACAGCAGGGCCTTGTCGTGGTGAGAACGCCAATGAGCACTTCAGTGGCGGTTACCTACCTAACTCCCATTGACGTTCCATGGGAACTGAGCACCTCACTTTGTACCTTTCACCATCACGCCTCCCGTCCTTTGGCCAAGATCCATAAAGCTACATAAAACCCACCTGCAAGCAGCTTTATGGATCTAGGCCGAAGGACAGCGCTCATGTAACCCACACGCCTACTGGGTGGGTGTACTGTCCCAGCCAGTGGCACGGAGACCACGTCCAGAGACAGTGACTCGGCTCTGCAACTTTAGCGGAGAGCCAGGTGGCTTGTACCTCATGCAATAGAGGAGGCTCTAGACTTACAACCCAGGTAACAGAACTTTTGCCTTCTCCTCCAGCAGCAGATGCTCCTACACAGCTGGACTGGGTACAACACCTGCAAATAACCCATTTAGTTAATGCAAGCATAAAGAGAGGCAGCCTGGCCAGATGCAACCATTCATTAACTTCCAGGCCAGAGAGGGCCATTGTGATCTTCAGTCTAGTCTGGCATCCTATGAAGTGCACACAGGCCCTTCTCTTCCACTTGTTTAAACAGAGGCACCCTGGGGCACCTTAAAGACTAACACATGTATTTGGGCATCCACTTCCAGGGGTAAAAAACACTTGCACCTGCTTTTCCTCCGCAACAGCTGATGCCCAAATAAATCTTCAAGGTGCCACAGGACTCCTTGTTAGTACTGACTCTTGGGGTTGCCCCTCTAAGGCTATGTCTACACTGCAGGCTTTTTGCACAAGAACAGCTGTTCTTGCGCAAAAACTTGCAGAGTGTCTACACTGCGTGCGTGTTTTTGCACAAGTATTACAGTACAGCATCAGCAAACAGGGCTTCTTCCGGAAGAGTTATTCCTCTCCCCACGAGGAATAAGCCCTCTTGCACAAGAGCTCTTCCAGAAGGCGGCAGTATAGACAGGCAACATGAATTTCTTGCGCAAAAAACCCCTACGGCTAAAATGGCCATCAGAGCTTTCTTGTGCAAGAAAGCGTCCTTACTGCCATGGATGCTCTTGTGCAAAAGCACATCTCTTCTGCAAAAGCACATGGCAGTGTGGACGCGCTCGTCTGGAAGACCTTTTGCACAAGAACTCTTCTGCAAAACAGTTCTTGTGCAAGAAGCCCACGTGTTTCAGAGGGGTAGCTGAGTGAGTCTGTAACAGGAAAAACTTAAAACACAACCTATAGTCACCTTAAAGATTAACAAACCGTGTCGATGGGATCATGAGCTTTCCTGGGCATAGCCCACTTCTTCAGACGACTGGAGTGTTGTATGTCCAGAACCAAAATGAATAGGGGAGGAAAAAATGGGAGGGGGAAAAGGAGGCAGTGGGTATGTAAATATCAAAGGGAAAACCCAGCTGGTATGTAACAGGCACCACTGATAAGAGTTGTTGGGAATTTCCCAGGAACCGATCGGGGTTTCTTAGGAACAAGTTTAAAAAGGGGTGAGAATCGGGGTGAACTGGGTGGATGCCTGGGTGAGGGTTGTGTCGAACAACGCAGGGAGGGAAAAGCAGGAGCGTGGGGCGTGAGGGCAGGTGAGCGCTGCGGTGAAAGCCACGTGCGCAGGCCGGGCCGGGCCCCTCTCTCCTCCAGCTGACTAGCAACTTCCACTGCTGGCCCACGTGGCCCTCGAAGGGCGGAGCTTCCCCTTTCCTGCGCCCGCCCCTGGGGCCCTCCAGCCAATGGGAAGCGAGGGCTAATGTTGCTGGTGTTTCAACATTCGGAGCCGGCTGGCACAGCTGCTGCCGCGGGCCCGGGAGCTGCGAGCAGGCAGGAGGCGGAGGTGAGGGGCGGGGGGCGGTGACTCCTGGCCCCCCAGCGCAGGGGGGTCCAGGTCCGGGTCCGTCCGGGGTTACCAGGCCGCGCACTCCCCTCGCTCTTGGAGGTGACGCTGGTGCCAGTGTCTGCTTCAATGCGACCCTACAATAACAAGCCCCAATCGGCCGAGTCGCTGCTTGTTTCACCTCGTGTCCCCCTGCGCTGCAGAAATCCCGCCTCTGCTGGGCCAGCCCCGAGACACGGGGTTGCCCCTGGATTGTAAGCAAGCTGCCCCCTTCTCCCCCATGCTCCCCGTTCCCTGAGTATCAGTCCTGCCCCCGCAGCCTGCACAAATCTTCATCCTTTAGGAACAAATAGGAAGGGGAGGGGGCGAGGGGATTATTTTCTTTATTCCCACCCCCCCTAACGGAAGGAGCTGTTCTCTGTGTCTGTGTTTACAAACCAAGGAACATGTTTCTCCCTGGTTTGGGTTGGGGGTTTTTTTTTGCCTGTTTCTTGACAAGATTGATTGAAATGTTGGTCTGACTAGAGTAGTCCCCAAGTTTAGCGCCCTGCCCTGAAGCAGGACGAAGTCAACCAAGACCTACGGGTTTGTCTAACCCTGTCTAATTCTTTCTTCCCACCCATGCTTCCCCAGAAGGGATCAGACAGGCTGTACACAGCGGGTGTTTAAGTCTCAGCTTGACAAAGCCCTGGCCGGGTTGAGTTAGCTTGGAGAGCGCCGGCCCCGGGCGCGCGGTGCTTGGCGGGGGGAGAGTGCCAGCGCTAGTGCCGGCCCCGGGCGCGTGGCGCTTGCAGGGTGCGCCGGCCCCGGGCACGCGGTGCTTGGGGGGAGAGCGCCGGTCCCGGGCACGCGGTGCTTGGTGGGAGGCCCGGCCCTGGGCATGCGGTACTTGTGGGGGGGGGGGGGCGGCCCTGGGAATGTTTCTATGGGGGGGCCCCGCCCCCGGGTGCGCAATGGGGGCTCCGCTCCAGGGCGCCCTGCGGGCAAACAGCCACACCCCTTGGCGCCCGGCAACCTCAAATGGTTGGGGACCACTGCATTAGGAGAAGCCGTTGGCTGCCTGCCCCGCCCTGCCCCATTCCTTCTTTGACATTCCCCTGCTCCCATGGGGGTCACGCTGCCCCCCTTTGAGAGCTGATGCTGAAAAGTGCTGGGAAAGCTCGGGGCGATTATCTGCCTGACCCCGGTGAATAGGAGCTGGCAAAGGCCCTGAAGTGTGACAGACCCTGGAGCTGTGACCGGCCCTTTCACCCAGCAGGATGTGCCGAATGCCCCAGAGGACCAAGGGATGGTGGGCGTGGCACTTCAAGCACACCTTGATTTTCTTCTGTCAGGGCTGGGGCATCGGACCGTCCAGGCTGGGTTCCTGTGATTTCCCGCGCGTGCTGGGCGGATGGTTTCCTGTCCAGTGCAGACTGCCGCTGGTGCGGGACCTCTGCATATAAACGCTGGGTAAGTCCTGGTGGGTTTTTAATGGGCACTGCCATGTGGGTTGGTAACTCAGGGTGCCCCTGTATAAAACTATGGTACGCCCACATCTTGAATACTGTGTACAGCTGTGGTCTCCTCACCTCAAAAAAGATATTTTGGCCTTGGAAAGGGTTCAGAAAAGGGCAACTAACATGATTAGGGGTTTGAAACGGGTCCCATATGAAGAGAGGTTAAAGCGATGGGACTTTTCAGTTTAGAAAAGAGGAGACTGAGGGGGGATATGATAGAGGTCTATAAAAACATGAGTGGTGTGGAGAGGGTGAATCAAGAAAAGTGATTTATTAGTTCCCATAATAGAAGAACTAGAGGACACCAAATGAAGTTAATGGGTAGCAGGTTTAAAACTAATAAAAGAAAGTTCTTCTTCACACAGGGTGTAGTCAACCTGTGGAACTCCTTGCCAGAGGAGACTGTGAAGGCTAGGACTATAACAGGATTTAAAGAGAAGCTAGATAATTTCACGGAGGTTAGGTCCATAAAAGGCCATTAGCCAGGAGATAGAAATAGTGTCCCTGGCCTCTGTTTGTGGAAGGCTGGAGAAGGATGGCAGGAGACAAATCGCTTGATCATTGTCTTTGGTCAACCCTCTTTGGGGCACCTGGTGCTGGCCACTGTCAGCAGACAGGCTACCCAGTACTGCCGTTCTTATGTTAGGGTTCTTGGTTGGGGCACAGGGCAGAGACCATCGGTTCAGAGCTGCTAAGAGCAGAGTTATTTGCACTTACGTCCCAGCCAGACTCCCTCGTATCCCCTAACACAGGGCTGGGGGGATCCTTTTTTGGGTCGGGGGCCACAGAGAAATCCGTCGGGCCTTGTAGGAGTTGGGCGGCAGGAGTGGAGCTTAGTGCCTACGGGGCCAAGGGAAACAGAGAGGGCACCATGTCCACAGGGCCGGGGTGCCATTTTCCCTAGGGCCTCCGGGGGGGTGGGGGGAGAGTGTGTCTATGGTCTAGGAGCCAGGGCCCACCAAAGATGAATCCGACCCAGGCTCTGGTACATCTCTGCAGCGCTGCCGGCCGGTTCCCCCACCTCTTGGTCCTCAACCCAACTAGACCCGCTTCCCGACGGCTGGTTGCCCCCCGGTGTAGCCAGACATAAAGCCCCATTTTAACATCCATCTTTGTCTGCTTAAAACCATGCAGGGCACATAAGAGCTGGAAAACAGCATATTCTTTGAAAACCTTGGAGCAGGAGGTTTAGATATGCTGGCTCAGTGACCGTGACCAACTGTAAGCAGAGATAAGAGGGTGGTCGAACTAATTGTTGACCAAGAGGCTGTACATCGTGCCCTTGACTGAAACCCATATTGATACGAACACATACCCGTCCACGGGAGAAGGAATCTCCCGCCCAACAAGAACATCCGGCAGTCCTAATTTAGTTATCTTCCTCTCTTACAAGTGTAAATTAACTTGTAACCTGCTTGTAAGAACTGGCACCACAAAATGGACCAGTAAAATTTGGCCTCTGAAGATAAGAAAGAGAATACGGGCCCCCAGGGGTATAAAAGATGAGCCCAGCAGCACATTTGCTTTGTGTGTCAATCTACCATCTATCTGCTAGTCGGGTTTGGTGTTTGACCTCCCGAGGTTCCAGAGGGGACGCCCACCTCGTATTCGTCTTTCCGAGGAATTGAGAGACCGGCCCTGGCCTGACACGCTGGAGTCGAGAGGCACAGAAGGGGGTAAAAATTGTACCTGGATGTGGTCCTTTGTTTAAGTATATATACATAGTGTTAGAGCTCTTTAAAGATAAAGCTGTCACTTGGTACCATTATTTTCTATTTTCTATCTTTACCTTTTTCCTGTAACCATTTTAAGATCTATATTTTGTTAATAATTAAGAAATAGAGCAATAGCCATTGTAACCATATGATTTATAAGTTCCTTTAATAAACCTGTAACTGTTTAAGTTTTTAACCTGACTCCTTCAGTTGCTGTAATAGAACCAAGCACAATTTAAAAGAACTTCAGCCAGTCATAAAAGGACAGACATAGGGAGAGCTTAGGCCTTTGGATCTGTGTCACTCCCAGGTGACAAGATCCGTTGGGGCACCTTTCCAGCCTTTCCCAGGCTGCCCGCTGCGAAGGAACTTTTGTGTTCTAGCAGTTAAAATCTAAAGTGTAATAAGCTCTTCCTACACACTAGGGCGTCTGTTAGCCTGTTTGGCTACCCTCTGCGACAGGACCTTGGTCCTAGCAGTAAAGTCACTGACGTTAAACACTCGAGGCTCCTTTCAGCCTTCTGGGCTGCCCGCTGCGACGAGACTTCGTGTCTTAGCAGTTAAAGACTTAGGAGACATACCCACACACACTGCCCTGACCGTCGGCTGACACCCGGCCAGCCCCGCTCCCTCCAGCCCCCTCCCAGCCAGCCCTGCTTCCCGGCGGCCGGTTCCCCCCCAGCCCCTCTCTTCCAGCCAGTCCCGCCCCCCCCCCCCCCCGGCCCCTGCTGTTCGGTATTTTTTTTAAACCATCTGGTAACCCTAGCAGGTGGGGGTGAAAAGTGCATGGAAATGCCTGCACAGGCGCGTCTGGGAATGAGATGCTGCTCTGACATCTCCGCCTCTGTTCACTTCCAGCCCCTGCCTCGTGGCGCTGGCCCCCCCGTGGCCTGGGAGGGCTCCCCAGGCGCACCATGGCCCGGCATAGCAAGCTGCAGAAGCACGTCCTGAGCCTATACAGGCAGTTCCTGCGCACCGGCCGGGAGAAGCCGGGATTCCTGCCTCGCATCCAGGCTGAGTTCCGGAAGAACGCCAGCATCCCCCGGGCCGACGTGATGCACATAGAGTATCTGCTCCGCCGTGGCCAGAGGCAGCTGGCGCAGCTCCGAGACGCGAACACCAAACAGATGGGCACCTTTGTCCAAGCCAAACCGGAGGAGCAGTGACCCCTGCTGGTTGGCGCAAGCGTCTGTCTTGTACTGGGACGGTTGGGGGTGAATTCACAGATCAGCCTTCCTGGTTCTCACATCCCTGTGCACCCCTCGTGTCCAAACACAGGTGCCTGGCTTGGCATTTGCTGAGCTAAGGTGTCTTTATTGGCAGCCAAGCTTTTAAACAGTTCAGGTGTGGATGGGTGATCTGGAGGAGATGCTCTTGTTTCCAGGACCTGGTACACAATTCATTCTACCCCTGCTGGCTCCTCTCTTCGGGTATGTCTACACTACAGCGCTAGTTCGAACTAAGCTAATTCGAACTAACGCGTCTAGAACTAAAAACTAGTTTTGCTAATTCGAACTAGCAAGTCCACATTGAGTGGACTCTGAACAGGGCTTAAGGATGGCCGGAAGCAGTGCCAGCAGGGCATCAGAGGAGGACTTAGAGCGTGGAGATGCAGTCTCAGGCTAGCCGAGGGCTGCGCTTAAAGGGTCCCGACCCCCACCCCGGACAGACAGTTCTAAGGGGTGCCCCGCTTGAAAACCAGTCCTGGCTTGGAGTGCCCGGAGTACCCACACTGGGCACATCACACCACTCAGCCATCAGCCCGGCTGCACTTGCCGCAGGCTGCCATCTGGGGAGAGGAGGTAATCGGGGGGCTGCAGGAGAGCTTCCACCCCCAGAAGCCTGCAGAGCCAGCCCAGTCCTCCCCATCGGGGGCTCGTACCCCATTCCTCCCTCACCTCCTTCCACTTACCCTTCCCTAGCCCCCCTTCTTATTGATGTACAAAATAAAGATAACGTTTCTTCCAACATTGACTCTGTCTTTATTGAACAAAACTGGGGGAGACTGGGAAAAGGAGGTGGGAGAGGGGAAGATTAAGGCTGGGAGAGGGGAGGGCAACTAACATGATAAGGGGTTGGGAACAGGTCCCAGATGAAGAGAGGCTACAGAGACTGGGACTGTTCAGCTTAGAAAAGAGGAGACGGAGGGGGGACAGGATAGAGGTCTCTAAAAGCAGGGGTTGGGTGGAGAGGGTGCATTCAGAAAAGTTCTTCATGAGTTCCCATAAAGAAGGACTAGAGGACACCAAAGGAAAGGAATGGGTAACAGGCTTGAAACTAGTAAGAGAAAGTTGTTCTTCTTGACAAAGCAAATAGTTAACCGGTGGAACTCCTTGCTGCAGGAGGCTGTGAAGGCTACAACTAGAACAGAGTTTAAAGGGAAGTGAGATCAAGTCATGGAGGTTGGGTCCATGGAGTAGTCTTAGCCAGGGGGTAGGAGTGGTGTCCCTGCCCAAAGTTTGTGCAAGGCTGGAGAGGGATGGCATGAGACAAATGGCTTGGTCACTGTCTTCGGTCCATCCCCTCCAGGGTCCCTAGGGTTGGCCGCTGTCGGCAGACAGGCTACTGGGCTAGATATACCTTTGGTCTGACCCAGGACGGCCATTGTAAGCTCAGGGCTCAGGGTCGGGGGTCTCAGTGGACCCCCTTGATTTTCATGCAAACCTGCTCCTGGGTGGCCAGGCTGGCAGCTCTCCTGCCCTAGATGGCCACTTTCCTGTGCCTAGTGCGGAGATCGTGGACGAGGTCCACGATGTCCGCACTAGCCCAGGAATGTACCCGCCTCTTGCGGTCCCGGGCAAGCTTCCAGGAGCCGCCAGCCTGGTCCCGGGAAGAGGGGGTGGGCTGGGAGACATCGGGTGGGTGGCTCTGTGCCGTGCCAGGTGCAGGGTCTGCTGGCTGGGTGCTAGCAGGCTTGCACCTGGCACGGGCACCGTAGCCAGCCCGTGCCCCTTTAAGGGGTCCGGGGCCGGGAGGGGGGCATAGAGTTTCCCTGGTGTTGGCCAGAGTGGCCACCAGGGAAACTTGGGGAGGGCTAGCCTCCCACTCATTCGAATTAAGGGGCTACACAGCCCTTAATTCGAACTAGTAAGTTCGAACTAGGCTTAAGCCTCGTAAAATGAGGTTTTCCTAGTTCGAACTAAGCACTCCGCTAGTTCGATTCAAATTCGAACTAGCGGAGCGCTAGTGTAGCGGCTATGAATGTTAGTTCGAACTAACGTCCGTTAGTTCGAACTAACATTGTAGTGTAGACATACCCTTCCATCCTTAGCCAAAGAGGAACAAGCCAGTTAGCCCAGGGAAATAAAAGAAAGGGAGAGCGGTGACGGAAAACCCTGTGTCTGTCATTTTTTCAAATGATCTATCTTGCCTAAAAGCCTATCAGGGATTGGGCTCTGTTGCAGGAGGTGCTGGCGAAACACTCCGTGGATTTGGGTGCTACAATTCCTGAGTGTCGTCCGCCTTCCTGCCCCCTCCCCCCACCGAAGCGCTTTGGAAGGCTCACAAAGGACAGAGACCTGCCTTTTGAAAATCCGACTCCCCACCGGTGTCTCAAGACAGGCGGCACTCTCTCGCCAAAAACGGAGGCAGCAGCGTGGGATGACAGGCAGCCAGGTCGCAAGGGGAGGTGCTTTTTAGACCAGTTCCCTCCTGGCACTCCGTACTGCTGCCTCTGTATCAGAGGCAGCAGCACAAGCTGGCAGCAGCCCTTGCCTGGGGGCTGGGTCTGAGCTTCTGGACCTGGTGCAAACTGGAACTGAGCGAGGCTGCCTGCCTGCCTGGCTCCTAACACACTGTAAATGCAGAGCCGCAGAGGGGGTAGGTCCCGCACCCAGCGCGAGCCAGGACTGAGACAGCTGGCCCCTGGGGACTATCGAAAAGTCAAGTAACCGATAAGAAATCATGAGGTTAATTGACTACTCAGTGAATATCTAACGTCCCTAATCCCTTTTCATAGTTCCCCTCTGGACTCTCTCTCCTAAAGCATGGCCCTGAGATCTGGACACAGTGCTCCAGCTGAGGCCTCCTCCGTGCCAAATAGCTAGGAGAGTGACCTCCCATGTCTGCCGTACGTCTCCTACCACGCCCCAGGGCTATGCCCTCTTACTGAAGGGCTTTGTGTCTGAGATCGCTTCTCTCCTAGGCTACGTCTACACAACGAGTTTTTTTGGCAACAAATATGCTAACGAGGGACTCTATGACACGCAATGTCATTTGCATATTTTCTGCCGATCCGTTTTTGTGCTCGGGGTTTGTGCGCAAAACCAAGCCGTGTGGATGTTTACTTTTTGTGCAAAAAACCCCCTTTTCCCACAAGATCCCTATGCCTGCAAAAAGGCCGACCGATCTTGTGCAAAAAGGGGCTTTTGCCTAAAAAGAAAACATCCACATGGCTTGTTTTTGCGTGTTCTTGCGAAAAAACTTGTGGCGCGTCTACACTCTACGTGTGTTCTTGCAGAAGTAAATTTGCAGTAAAGCATCAGAGAACAGGGCTCCTTGCACAGGAGTTATTCCTCTCCCGACGATGACTAAGCCCCCTTTGTGCAAGAGCTGTTGTGCAAGAAGGCAGCGTGGACGGGCACCAGGGGCTTCTTGAGCAAGACACTTTTATGGCTAAAATGACCATCAGAGCTTTCTTGCACAAGAGAGCGTTCACACTGCCATGGACGCTCTTGTGCAAAAGCCCATGGCAGGGTGGAGGCACTCTTGCACGAGACCTTTTGCGCAAGAACTCCGGCGTGAAACAGCTCTCGTGCAAGAAGCCTGCAGTGTAGGGCAGGGAGCAGCCTATGAGGGAGGGGGAGGGACCCCTAGTAATGGCTCAAACTTCCCAGGGGGGTGGCCAGAGGCAGGACATTTGCCTGGCAGGGTGAGGGGGGGGGCGGTGACCTCACAGGGGCTTTGGGCAGCCCTCAGCATATAAGGCAAAGGGCAGGTGGGGAGGTGGTGACCTCACAGAGGGACCCACATCTCAGGCTGATAAAAGCGGGGGGCGGGCCCAGGGGACTTTGGAGACCCCCGGTTGCTTTAGCTCTGGTGCGTCTCCTCCTCACGGTTCCTTCGCGTTCTGTGAGTTCCACATCCCGACACCTTTGTGACGAAGGTAAGAGCCCCCAGGGGTTGGATCCCGCCCGGGGCCGGCTGGGTTCCAGGCAGGCCCAGCCCTCGGTCAAGGGCCAGAAGGTGATTCCTCACCTGGGCTGCGTCCTTAGCGCCACTGGGGCTTTCTCCTGGTTGGTTTCCCTTTTCCTCCATCCCCCCACATTTCTGCTCTGTTCTTGCCTCCTCTGTGACCTTCCCTTGCTGCCTCCCCCAGCTTGGGACCCAACAGACTAGCTGAAGGACGGGGGGTGGTTTGCAGGAGCCGTGGGGTGGGGGATGCAGCCCCCATTGTGGGGACTGGGGAGGTGGGGCTGGAACAAGTCTATGCCGGTGTCTTTGGGGAGAACGCTCCACCCCCCACACCTTAGATTCTCCCCTGATTGGCCAAGAAGGGGCTGTTGATGGGCAGGAGACTCGTGGAATGAGGAGTAACGGTAGTTTGAACTAGGAAGCCTAGTTCGAACTACCTAGTTCGTGCCCCGTGTAGCCGCGCTGCACGGGGTTCGAACGAGCGGGGTTTTAAAAATGGCGGCTCCCCGCTTATGCAAATGAAGCCCGGGAAATTCAAATCCCGGGCTTCATTTGCAAGTGCGGTATGCCTACATTACCCTCCTAGTTCGAACTAGCGGGGTAGTGTAGACATACCCTCAGGTCCTTGCAGTGCCTGTGCAAGACCGAACCGATAAGCAAGGGGCCATTTGGGGGCTGGGGGCAGTCGCTCTGGGGAGCTGGAACCCCTGGATTTCGTTCATCAGGCTGCGCCCCAAGCTCCCCTTTGCTCCCCTCATTTGCAGCATGGCCAAACGTTTTCGGCTGTGGTTCAAGAAAGCCCTGAAGATGGCCCCAGGGCCGGTGGGGAGCAGCTTCTCCGTCCCCGCGGGCGGGGAAGCTGGATCCCACCAGCTCGGGGCGACTCGCCCACCGGCCAGGCCCCCCCGGACCTGGCTCCAGAGGCGGCTGGGCAGGCGGGACCCAGCCCAGCGGGGGAGCCGGGTAGGGTGGCTCCGGGGCCTCCTCTGTGGAGAGAAACACCTGCCCCGGGAGCCCAGCCCCCATTACCACCAGGGGGCATCGCCCTGCCCGGCCCCCGGGGACCTGCCAGTCTCCGGGAGCCCCCAGCCCGTCGCTCCCCGCACCAGCCCCTGCAGCTGTGGGTCCAGGTCCGTCAGCAGCAGCGCCTGGGCCTCCAGCTGCAGCCGGGCCACCTCCTGCAGCCGCTCAGACCCAGGTGAGGGGCCGTGAACACGCTGGGCCCAGGGGCTCACCCAGTACCCGGGGGGGGCGGAGAGGGGCAGCTCCAGTGTCTGCCCCACAGCCAGGGCAATGGATGGGGGGGGGCTGCTTGGCTCTCTTGTTCCTGGTGGGGGCTCTGCTGAGGGCGTTGGCAGATGTGAGGGTGGAAGGGGGATGGGTCCCTGCGAGGGGCGTGTGGGGCCCAACCTGCCCCGGGTCCCTGACATGGGGGCGTGTGACCCCTGCTGGCTGCTGGAGTCACCCTGGTCCCTTCCCTCCCGCACAGAGCCCCCCTGCGCCTCGGCGGAGCTCTGCCAGGAGCGGATGGACTCCCGGGTGGAGGAAGGGGCCATCTACGACATCGAAGAGCAGCTCCACACCCGGGACACGGTAGGAACCTTCTCCACACGGGGGGGACCCGAGATTGTCCGGCCCCTTCCCAGCACGTCCCCCCCCCCTCCGGGAGGGGCTTGTCCCTGGGGATCCCCCTGGGGCCCCTTCTCCTGCATGACCTGGACCCCCCAAGCTGGGGGCTCTTGTCATGCACCAGCTGGGCCCCCACAAGCCTGAGGCAGCAGTTGGGGGGGGAGTGTGGGTGCTTGGACAACCAGCAGCTCCCACCTCCACTCCTGGGAGACCTGAGCCCTGCAGCTGTCCGTGGGGGGCAGGCAGGCCCCAGGCTCACAGACTCTCTCTGGGGTGCAGAGCCCAGCCGCCCTGCAGCGGTTCCTCTTGGCCATCCCCCTCGCCTGCCTCGCCGCCCTCCAAAGGGGCGAGGACACCCTGGCGCCGCGCTGCTGCAAGGACACCATGATGGCCAGGATCGTTGTAAGCGAGTCGCGGTAGCCGGGAGGAGGGGAGGGGATACGTGGGGTGGACAGGGGTCTGCCTGGGCCATGGCGGCGGGTGGGGGTGCTGGAAACGGGATGGGTGGAGCCAGGAGGGCTGGAGGTGGACATGGGGAGGGTGGGTGGGGATGCTGGAGGAGGGAGGGACACAGAAATGGGGCAGGTCTGGGGTGCCGGACAGGAAGGGGGATTCGGGACAGGGAGGGGTCTCCCCGGGCCATGGGGGGCTGGAAGGGAGCCGAGCGGGCTGCTGGGGATGCGCCTGGGGAGCAGGGATGAGGAGGTTCAGAGGCTGGTCACCAGGGCAGGGAGGGGCAGGAGACGGCCTGGGGACAAGGATTGAGCTGGTCCCGGTTTGGGAGGGGGGTGCTGGGTGGGGCCCTGTGTCGGGCAGGGGGGCTACAGGGCAGCGGGAGGCAGTGGGGTTGGATCCTGCTGGGTGGGGGCGCTGGCCGTGTGAGCGTCTCTTGGGGGCCCCAGTCTCACACGCCCCTTTGTCTCCTTGGGTCTCACAGGAGATCATGGAGGACTCGCCCCCCCCGCTGGTCTTGGCCGACTGCCTCAACGCCGCCTGCAGCCTCAGGTACCGACCCCCCCCCCCGCCGACTCCCCCCAGAGCAGATCCCCTGGCCAGGGAGTGGGAAAGTCTCTGTCTCCTGCTGCTGAATTAACAGTCTCTGCCCCTCTCTCCTGCCAGCACCTTGCAGCCTCCCCTGCGGGCCCAGCTCCTGAGCCCCCTGCTGACGGCGGCCGTGGGACAGACTGTGTCTGGGGACTGGCAGCAGGAGCCCATCCACACGCAGGTACGTCCCTCCGGGCCCTGCTCCCGGGCTGGGCTGGAGCTCCAGAGAGGACGGGGGGGGGGGGGCAGAGGGAGGGAAGAAGCTGCAGGTTTGGATCCTTCCCTCCAGGGTTCCCGTTGCTCTCCCGGGGGGCCCGTCCCTTCCATGCCCAGCCTGGGCTCCTCCCTGCTCTGCGAGGCGGCTCAGACCCTGCTCAAGGCTGCACCCCGGAGCCAGCGGGTGGCCTGGATTCCCCAACCCCCCTCTGACCCAGGGCTCCCCCTTGTCTTGCAGCAGTTCATCCGGGCCCTTCCCTACGACCTCCAGGCCCTACTGGCGAGCCTCCTCGCCGAGTCCCCAGACACCGCCCGGCTGCAACTCATAATGGAGGTGAGCCCCGTGGGGGGGACGGGGCCATTGTCCCTGCTTCCTCGGGGGGGGGGCCGAGAGAGGAGCAGTGTCAGTGGCTGGGGGGGGGCACAGTCCGAGAGGAGCCCCAGGCTCTGCCCAAAACCGGCACCTCCCTACGGGTCCTGACCTGCCTCTTTCCCCCCCAGCACCTGAGCCCGTGGCTGGAGTCCCGCCTGCCCCAGGAGCGAGCCAGGGCCCTTGGCAGCACCACGGCCCTGCTGGGAGTCGCCACCACCCTCCCGGGGTTTGACGTAAGTGACCTCGGAGCCGGGGGGTCTGGGGCTGCAGGGCGCGGGGCTGGGAGCGTCCCCGGGAGGCAGAGGCAGGGCCGGGAATGGGCCGGGAATGGGCCGCGTTCTCCTTTCCCCGGGGAGGGGCGACCCTGGGCCCTTCAGGGGGGCTCTTGAGGGACTGGGCCTGGGGACTGGGGAGTGGCCGTCAGTGGATCCCCTTGTTCCACCCCCGGAGTGACCCTTCAGTCGGGGCCATTGCTCAGGGTTGTCTCCTCGCAAGGCCGGCCCCGCCCCGCCCCGGGAGGTGTCTCTGTCCGTCCCCAGAGCTCAGACCCGCCTCGGCGGCCGTTTGCATGGGACGTGCAGCCCCAGGATGCTGAGGGACCCCCCCTCTTCTCTCCCCTCAGAACTCCGCCGACTGGCCGAGGATGGGTCACCACGTGGCCCAGCTGGGCCTTTTTATTTCGGACCCATCCGAAGACGTCAGCCGGCTGGCCCGGGAGGGGGTGCACAGCCTGTATCAACTCCTCCTGCACCACAGGGGTAAGGAACCCAGCCGGGACCTGGGCCCCAGGGACACCCTGAGGGTGCCGGCGGCGGGGGGAGGGGACCCAGCCCTTTTCCCCCAGACTGGCCCAAGGGGGGATGCGTCCCTCTGTGTTCCCCTCCTTCTGCCCCCTGTGCCCCTCCATTTGCCCAGGGATGCCTGCAGGGACCCGTGGGAGGGGAAGGGCTCAGACCTGCCAGCAGAATGACCCTGTTGTGTCTCTTGCAGGCCTCAACATCCACCAGGCAGAGGACCTGTGGTGCAGACACTACTACAAAGAAAGATGGGTCCTGGCTCACAGCAACAGCGTGCGGGTGGGAGAGGTAAGGACGCGCTGCCAGGGCAGGGCAGGGCTCGGGGGTGGGGCTGGCTGGGGCCCTCGTGCGGGTAGGAGGGTCTTGGGGGCAGGAGGAAGCTGTGACCTGGGGCAGGGGTTGGGGTGCCGGGTGAGGAGAGCGTCTGGGTGCAGGGTCTGGAAGGGAGTTTGGGGGAGGAGGAAGCTGTTTTAGCCCCAGGAGTTGGGGCCGGGCTCTGGGCCGTCAGCTGAAACCTCCTGTGCTCTTGATTCCAGGTCTTTGGGCAGCTCTTTACACCAGAGCAGGAGAATTGCTTTTTGGACAAGGCTCTGCTCGCTGCCCGCTCCCCCCTGCGGCGCCCCAGCCAGGCCGGGCTGGTCCTGGCCCACGCCCTGCATGGGCAGGCCCATCAGCTCCTGGAATACATGGTGAGCAGCCGGAGCAGATCAGGAGAGTGGGGCAGGGCCAGGGTCTCCTTCCCATCCCCTCAGGGAGTCCCCCGCCCCTTTCCTCAGGCTGCCCCCACCCCACGTCCCTGCTGGCAGAATCCCTCCTGCCCCTGCGAGCGTCCCTGGGGGTGGGGGAGGCTCTGAACACAGAAACTGTCCTAGGAGGCGGGAGGGGGCCGAGGTGTCAGGAGCTCTGGGGGGGGGGGGGTCAGGAGCTCACCCTGCGGGCCTGACGGGGGGTGACCAGAGAGCAGGGGGGAGGAGGGTGGAAATGCTGGGGGGGCCAGTTCCCCTGAGTCCCCAGGGATGAATGTGACGGATTCTGCTTCCCTTGCAGCAGGAAGACACCCAGTGAGAGCAGCAAGAGCTGAGGAGCCAGCAGCTGCGTCCCCCTCCCCCCAACCCTCCCAATTGTATTGAATTGTATTTACATTCTCATTAAACAATGTTTCAAAAAACATTTGGATCAGGCTTGGTCAATAATTTGTAATGGGGGGGCTATTTTGGCAACTGATCAAGGGCCACATTTCTACCGAGGGGTTTGGGGTCTGGGACGGGGTGGTTGGGTGCAGAAGGGAGCTTAGGGGTGGAGCCTGGGTGCAGGGGGGGGGCATGATCTGGGGCGGTGGATAGGAGTGCAGGGTCCAGGAGGGGGTATGGGCGCAGGAGAGGACTCTGGCCTGGGGGAGGGGCTCTAGAGGGGTGCAGGGTCAGGGAGGGAGCTGTGACCTGGGTGAAGGGGGAGCAGAAGGTTTGGGGGAGGGGGTGCGGGTGCCAGAGAGGAGTCTGGCCTGGGGGAGGGGTGTCGGGGGGTGCAGGGTCAGGGAGGGAGCTGTGATCTGAGGGAATGGGGGACGCAGGTTCAGGTGGTCGCCTGGGACAGGCAGGCGGGGAGGGGACGTGGGCGCCAGGGGCAGGCTCTGGCTGCGGAGGTGCCTACCTAGGCAGCTGCGTATGGGGGAGCCCGACTGTCACCTGAGGGGATGGGGGAGCTCAATTTTCAACTGTGGGGAATGGAGGAAATACTGTGGAGTGGAGGGAGCGAGATGGGGGGGGCTGAATTGTTCCCGGAGGGGAGATCTCCCTGGCTTGGGGGGGGGGCGTTTCCAGCAAAGCCCTCACATAAGAGGGGGACAGACGGGGGGAGGGAGAGGACGGGGATGGGCAGGGCAGGTGGAAATGGGGAGGGGCAGGAGAAGGGAAGGGGGAGGAGATGGAGGAGAGCAGGGGATAGGAGTGGGGGCGGGGATGAGGAGCAGGACAGAGGCAGGGCAGTGGTGGTGATGGCTGAGCGATGAGAACAGCTCGCAGGGAGCTTAAAGCCAGCAGATGCTTTTCGGCAGAGTTGCCATTTGCCCTGGCGGCTTTGCCAGAATAGCTGTGCCAGCGGCGGGGGGGGGCTTTTGCCACACACCCAAGACAAGCCAGCTGTGGCGGCAAAGCCTTGTGATGTAACCTAAGCCCTTGGCAAGGTCGGGATCAACCTGCTCTGACAATTTCTCGGAGCGGCGGGATGAGAAACAAGGATCGTGCAGGGAGATGGGGATGACTAGGAAGCGAATCCAGGTGTGGGGGGAATATCCTGGGTTGGAGGGTCAGTCGATACCCCCGCCTGCCACTGTCTGCCGGGGCTCTGCCCGCAAGATGGAACCAACAGCTGAGTTTGCTTTTCTGCCCCGTCGTGGGCACAAAAGGCCCAGAGCAGCCTCCTGCTATCTTGGAGGAAAGGGGCCAAAGTTCAGGAAGCAGGTGCCAGGCTGGGCTGGAATCCGCGAGCTCCGCTTTTGCTTTGCCCTTCCTGGAAGCTGGGCTGCAGGTGAGTGGTGGTTTCATCTCTGCTCTTGGGGTGTTTCTTGTGGGTTCCGAGTGTGGATCTGAGAGGGGCTGCGCAGGGGCAGTGTCATGAACGAGCTGTAAGCGTTACAGCCCCTTCTGCGCAGGCTGGCTCCAGCCTCCCGTCTGTCTCCAAGCCCTGGGGGAGAGGCGGGAGGCCAGCAGCATGGCCTAGTGGAGGGGGCAGGGGGTTGGGTGTAAGAACTCCCGGGTTCTAATCTAATGCCACCTAGTGACTAAGGCACAGAGTTGTGTGTTAGACCCTTGCTCCTCAATTCTGCGCTCACTCTCGCGCTGGTGACCTTGGAGAGGCCTTTCAGGTCTCCCTTTCCCTGTCCATCAAAGGCAGGCAAGTGCGATGTAATGCCCTGGAGCAAGTGCTTTGGGACGTGTCGCACAAGTGTGCCTGGCTCACAAGCGTGTCAGCACAGGTGTGTAAAAGCGTGACGAAGGCTTTGAGAGCGATGCCGAAGGCGTGTGAGGCTGTGGCTGGCCAAGTGACACGGCAATGAAAGGTCGGAGTTTGGTCAGTTAGATTTTATGGTAATACACTGAGACGAAGCACTTTGGGCGTATAAACGATAATGTCTTTCCAAGTGCGTTAGTTCAAGCCGTGTCCTAGGAGCCAAGAGGTGAGACAAACATGCTTGGTCCTGTCTCGGTGCAGGGGTGGACTAGATCAGTGCTTCTCGACCAGTGGTACGAGTCCCCTTAAAGGTACTCAAGAGATGTCTGGGGGACACGTCAACACAACTGAATTTTGGAGAAAACTGAATTTTAGTTTTCAGTTTGACAGCGCTTTATTCTTTTTGTACCTTTTACACCCAAAAATGCCATCGCCCGCCCGGCTACGATGCAGTTGTTTAAACAAATGTGTTGCAACGGTAGAAAAAAATTGTGTGTGTCTGAAAACTGTAGGTACTGGGGGTACTTACGAATTTTTTTTTAAAGGGGGTACATTATAAAAAAAGTTTGCGAAACACTGGAGCTATCATGGTCCCTTCCACTCAGACTTTTCTATGATTCTGTGACAGGGCTGGGCGATAATTTTCAGAAGGGGGCCACTTAATGGATTTTGGTATGGGGTCATAGGCCGGCTCCACCCACAGAAGGGGCGGAGCCTGAGGCAGAAGGGGCGGTGTTGTGGACTAGCCCACCCTCAGAGTTCTCCGTGGCTGAGGCTTTCAATTAAAAGCACAGAAAAGAGCTCACAGCTTTGCCACTACTGGCAGCTGTCCAGCGTGGCTACAGCTTTTTAAAGGGCTCGTGGCTCCTGCCCCTGCTGTAACCATGAGCCGTGAATCATTTAAAATTGGATCCTGCTGCCTGAGTCCCCACTTAGAATTCGGCGGCATGGGCAGCAGGATCTAAACACAAAGTGGCCAGATAACAGTGTTAGGTGGGTTGCATCTTACCCAGCCCTGTTCTCTGAGCTGGTTTCGAAACCTCCGTGTCCTCCCTGTGGTCTGACAGCTGCAGTTTTACTGCCTGTCTCTCCTCTCATGGCCCAGCCTAGCCGCAGCTAATGGACTAACTCAGGTTAGCATCACCTGCCCTGTCTTGGTGACTCTTCACAGCTGAACGGCCTATAAGGCATCGTGCTGGTCTTCTGATCTCTTGGTGACTCCTCTGCCTTCTGTTTATTTCTTTCTCCCTAGCTGGCCGATCGAGTCAAACCCTGTCAGTGCATGAAGGCCCCAGGAATTACAAGTGCGATGGTCTCCCATGCCCAAGGTAATCGGCTGGCTAGTAATGGATGGGCTGCTTGGTTATCAGGTTAGACTGCACAAGCCAGGTCTATGGGACCCCATGGCCAGCTGGCACCTGGTTCACAGGGAGGCAGCTGTACTAATCTGAAAATGGCTGGAGGACACCACCATCATTAGGCTCCAGAGTTACAGCACTCACTCTTCTTGGAGCTACTTGTCCGAGGCAGGCAGCACAGCTTAGCAGCTCATTGGGATGTCTTCTTTTTAGTTGTGAGATCTGGGCACTTTAGCATGGCTATAGCAATTGAAAGCAAAGGCGCACAGCTATAGGCATGTAGTTTCCAGCTTTATTCACCTAGGTGGCTGATTGCAAGGAATCAAGGGTGTGTGTGTGTGTGTGGGCGGGGGGGGGAGTCCTGTACAGAGGGTTCCCTATGCCCCTCTGCTTCCATGGCTGTGCAACTGCCACCAGGTGGATTAGGACCTGGGACTGTTGGAGCTTAGGGCAGGAGCTGCTACAGCTTGAGTTATAAGTCAGTTGCCTCTCAGGGTAGGCTGAAGAGCTCCCTTGTAATAATTGCTTGCTGGACGTGGTCTCAGTGCCACTCCATAGGATAGTGACCCACATCAGGTGTGTGGGTTACAGCTGCAGGCCTGCTCCCAGCATGCGGATCTGCTCTCTGGGCAGCGTCTATAACTCTGTGGCTGCAGCCCTGCTCCCAGGACTGGATCTGCTCTCTGCCCATAGGCGTGCGCAGCACATTTCATTAGGGTGTGCACCCAAAGAATGTTTTTAAATGTACTCTTTGACCCCCTTGACCACCGTTAGCCACGCCCCTGACCCCCATTAGCCACGCCCCCTGACCCCCATTAGCCATGCCCCCAGACCCCCATTACCAAGCCTCTGGAGGTAACACTTTCAGGGCAATATGGACACATGACCAGAAATAAAAGGTGTCATGTGACCTCCCCCCCCCCCCAAGGACTTTTCCCACCATCCACTTACCAATAGGGATTAGTTTGGCCCTCACCAAACCCCCCCTCGTGCAACGATCCTGCAATTGCATTAACCCAACGTGTGAGACATTAACTCGGGGGGTGGGGAGGCTGGGGGAAGTGTTCCCTCTAAGAGTTTCCTCCCATGAGCACAATACATTTTGTGTTGTGCACCAGTACTGAGTGTGGCTTGTTTGGATGTGTCAGCGTGGCACCCAAGTTATTCATAAATATCTTATGAACCACTTACCTTTCCCCTCTGCTGCCCTGTCTCCTTCCCTTCCTCCATCAGCTCCCCTGGTGCCTGCTGCCCCCCCAACCCCTCACCCACCTCTGCTGTCCTGACTCCTGCCCTTCTCACTGCCCTCGGCCTTCCCGAGACCTGCCCCCTCCAGCAGCCTTTCTCTCCCCCCCTGTGCCCACTCCTCCAGTAGCCCCACTCTGACCATGTGAGCTACCCCTCCTCATCCCCTCTTCTAACACCTCCCTCTACACACCTGTCCTGCCTCTCTCCTCTGCTGCTGGTCCCTCCCCTGCAGGTGTCTGCCCTTCTGCTTCACCCCCCGGACTCCCCTGGCACCTGCACTTTCCCTTACCCTTGCACCCTCTTGGTGCCTCCCCCTTCCCTCACTGCCCCTACCCACTTTGCCCACTCCCTCACCACCCTCTGCCCCCGTTCCCCTCATGCCCCTGTGCCTTTACACGTGCCTTGCTCCATCTCCGCCTTCCTCATGCCCACCCCTTCTTTCAAGCCTTCTCCCAGCACCTCCCCTTCTCCCCTCTAGCCCCCAAAGCCCTTCCCCTCTCCTCTCCTAGCATCATCCTGTCCCCCCCCCCCTCACTGACACCTCCCCTCCTGCCCTTTTCCTCATTGTCTCCACTTGGCCCCTGGGCATTTGTCTCTCTCCTACACCCTGTCCCTTAGTGCCTTCCCCTTTCATCTCCTGACCTGCCACAAACCCCCACCCCGCAGACTCAGGTTCCCAAAGTTCCGGCAGTCCCCATCACTTGGTGCCTGCGCTGGGTCTGACTCGTAGGGTTGCGAGGTAGACCCTCCCCCCAAAAAACGGACACACTTGATCCTGGGCAGGGGGGAGGGAGGAAGAGGGACTGGCTGGGGGGTGCAGGAACTGGCTGGAAGGAAGAGGGGATGGGAAGCAGCTCTGGGGGGGAAGGGCCAGATCCTGACCCTGGCCCCCCCTTCTCCCTCCCTGAGGCCAGTCATGCTGCCTCTGACCCCCTTCCTCCCTGAGGCCAGTCGCACTGCCCCCGATCCTGACCCCGGCCTCCCCTTCTCCCTCCCCGAGGCCAGCCCTGCTCCCCAGCTCAGTGCGGGCCCCTGCTCTCTCCTTAGCTCAGTCCCACTCTGCCGACCCTGGCTCCCTCCTGGCTCCCTGCTCTGCCAGTCAGGCTGAACTGGGACTTTAGCCTCTCCCCGTTGTTCCTGGGGACTGTCAGTCTGAGGATTTTGATCTCTCATTTCCCCTGCCTTTCACTGAGTTTCAGTAAGGAGCTAGCAGCAATAATGCCTCTACTTTTTCCCCCACTCCTGTGCGGAATACATTTTGTTATGTGCACCAAGGCATGCACGGATGTGCACTGTTACGTCACGTGGAGTTTCACAGCATGGGAAGAAATCAGTGGAAATACAGAGAGCTTGAGTAGTTGCAAGTGTCCATTTTATTGCATAGCACGGAGCTAGCTAGAAAAAACCCAAACCAGCTGGGCTGACCCCCAGTGACCTAACGCAGTTACTATAACAACAAGATCTATGTCTACACCCAGTACACCACATGCACCACCACTAGAAACACATGCTACCGGCTAGCAAGCTGGGCAGCCTTTGAATATCTCCTGGCTGGCCGCCCAAGAGCTCAGCTTGCAGGGAACACTGGCTAACCGTCCCCTTCCACCTGGAGAAGGAAGAGACAGGAAAGCAGCAACAGAGCATCTGCCTGGGGGAAGCCCGAATCCCATGCAGGAGTGGAGCCCTGTTCCTTGTTCCAGGCCCTTGCTAGAGTCCCCTCCAGTAGCTGCAGCTATGGCCGGCAGTTTTAAAAGCGGACTTACGCTGGCCCTGCAACCCGAGCGACTCTGTCAGTGGGTGCTTATCACTCCATCACCTCGAGCTGTTTAACCAGCTTGTTTAACCAAGGAGGGAGGGAAAGGGAAACCTTTGGCCATTTGAGGGTTGCGTGCCAATGGAGGGAAAGGGGATGGATAAAAAGGGGCAGAGCACACGGTACTGCCTCTTTTTAAACCCAGGCCCAAAGATGTCCTGGAATTCTGGGCCACTGGCCTGAAGGAGATGGTCAAACTGCCTGGCAGCTGGACTTTTGGAGTCTTGTTATTCCTGGGCTCCTGGTAGTGATGGCTCCCATTCCAGGGGATTCCTGCCAGGTAGTTTACCTCAGACAGCAGCTTTTATTCCCCCGTGTCACTTCTCCCGGTATCTGAGACTTTGGTCATGGGGATCAAGCATTTAACATGATTCCAAGAGGAACCGGATGGTTCATCTAGCGAGCCAGGCTCACCGATATTTGAGTAGTTAATAAAAATCCCTAGCTGCTGTGTGTAGGTCTAAAAAGGGAAGGTTAGTATCATTAGTCTTATTTTACAGACAGGGAATAACCTCTCCAACCTGTGGGAGAGGCAGGAATAGAACCCAGGTTTCCTGATACCACAGTCAGGGCTTTGTTACCAGGCTACATCCTGTACTAGAAAGGATGGGCCTGAAGCATGGGCCTGGTGTAAGGCCTGAGGCCTGAACCAAAGTAAGCAAGAGTTAGCTGAAGAGAAACAGGCAGGTCGTGTCAAAAGCAGACGGTTGCCTGAAAGTCTTGGGACTTAACCCTAACTGTCTTGCCTGGAAAGGTTGAAACCATAGACAAAAGGTCCTAGAAAGTCTCCAGGAATGCTAGAGAAGCAGGAAGCGAGTTGACAGGAGGCCAGGAAAGAAAATGGAAACAGAATTTGGGGTTTTGAATTGGAAGCAGTGATGTGCCTGTTGTTGTGTGATCATGCCTGGAAGATGTGAATTAAGCCAGGAACCTGGGCAAGCAGAATCCAGCGACTTTCTTGGCTAGGGAAAGACTAAATCTTGGAACAAGAGAGATGTGAGTAGAACAGGGAATTTTTAGTCAGACGCTACTAGGTTATTTTTTTTTAGTTTGTTGGACTTCTTTTTGCTAAGCACATGTAACTATCCCCCTTTACCCTGGAACTCTTCAAACTGAATCCCAGGGAAGCAATTTTCTGTGTTTTAATCTTTCTTTTTTCAGTTTCTTTGTAACACCTAGCAACCAAGTAGATACGCTGGAGGGCAGTAGATATGCTGGAGGGCAGGGATCGGGTCCAGAGTGACCTAGACAGATTAGAGGATTGGGCCAAAAGAAATCTGATGAGGTTCAACAAGGACAAGTGCAGAGTCCTGCACTTGGGATGGAAGAATCCCGAGCATAGTTACAGGCTGGGGACCGACTGGCTAAGTAGCAGTTCAGCAGAAAAGGACCTGGGGGTTACAGTGGATGAGAAGCTGGATATGAGTCAACAGTGTGACCTTGTAGCCAAGAAACCTAATGGCATATTAGGGGGCATTAGGAGGAGCATTGCCAGCAGATCCAGAGAAGTGATTATTCCCCTTCATTCGGCTCTGGTGAGGCCACATCTGGCGTATTGTGTCCAGTTCTGGGGCCCCCACTATAGAAAGGATGTGGACGCATTGGAGAGGGTCCAGCGGAGGGCGACCAAAATGATTAGGGGGCTGGAGCGCATGACCTATGAGGAGAGACTGAGGGATTTGGGTTTGTTTAGTCTGCAGAAGAGAAGAGCGAGGGCGGATTTGATAGCAGCCTTCAACTTCCTGAAGGGAGGTTCCAAAGAGGATGGAGAGAGGCTGTTCACAGTAGTGACGGATGGCAGAACAAGGAGAAATGGTCTCAAGTTACAATGGGGAAGGTCTAGGTTGGATATTAGGAAAAACTATTTCACTAGGAGGGTAGGGAAACACTGAGATGGGTTCCCTAGGGAGGTGGTGGAATCTGCATCCCTAGAGGTTTTTAAGTCTTGGCTTGACAAAGCCCTGGATGGATTGATTTAGTTGGGATAGGTCCTGCCTTGGGCAGGGGCTGGACTTGATGACTCCTGAGGTCTCTTCCAGCTCTATGGTTCTATGATTCTAAGTAATGTTTCACCAAGTGTATTTGTTTTGTTAATAGACGTCACATTTTTAAAACCATGATCTGATTCCTGCATCCTAGAGGGCGGAAGGTTCTGTATGCACGTGCCTAAGACAGCAAGCCATACTTCTAGGAGAAATTACAGGTTTTCAAGCTCTCTCTGGAGGGAGTGTCAAGGACAAGGAAGGTACCCCACAGGAGGGAATTCTGAAATGCGCCTGTCTGGTTCTCAAAGGGGTTTGTGCATTTGGATGATGGCAGCAACACCAACACAAGCCTCCAGTGGCAGGGTATTTTAAAGTCTCTTGTGGGCCCCCACCTTCTGCACTTGGAGTGCCAGAGTGGGAAACAGCCTTGACATGACCCCTCTCCAATTTATCAACATCCATCTGGAATTCTGGTCACCAGAGCTGGGCACAGAACTCCAGCAGCAGAAGTTCAAGTGCCGAATAAAGAGGCTAAGTCGGTTCCCCACTCTGGCACTTGGAGTGCAGAAGGTGTGGGCCCAAAAGAGACCTTAAAATACTGTGTCTCTATGGGCTTCTGCTACAAAACTCCCCAAGGTCACAGATTCCCTGAGCTTAGGAGGGTTGCTGCCTCTACCCAAGTGGAAAAAAACTTTTTCTTCTTGAACGCAGGAAGAAGTCACTTGGGAACGTATTCCAGAAGGGTACCCCAAACTCTTTTACACAAGAGCCAAAAGAAATCTGATGAGGTTCAACAAGGACAAGTGCGGAGTCCTGCACTTGGGACAGAAGAATCCCAAGCATTGTTACAGGCCTGGGACCAACCAGCTAAGTAGTAGTTCTGCAGAAAAGGACCTGGGGGTTACAGTGGATGAGAAGCTGGATATGAGTCAACAGTGTGCCCTTGTAGCCAAGAAGGCTAATGGCATATTAGGGGGCATTAGGAGGAGCATTGCCAGCAGATCCAGAGATGTGATTATTCCCCTTTATTTAGCACTTGGAAAGAAAAAAAGAAAAATGAAAACAAACTGTAATTTCTGATAGCTGTTCTCTTAGTCTTAGGCAGGTATACACAGACCTCCTATTACTTTCCAGGATACAAAATCAGATCATAGCCTTAAAATAGGTGATTATATTAAGAAAACAAAAAGGTATTCATTTGTAAAGCTGACTTGGCTGCTAGGAGTTATAGCGCAACTGAGAAAAGAACAGATTAAAACACAGACAATTGCATCCCTGGGATTCAGTTTAAAGTTATAGTGGGGAGAGGAGGGGATATGGATTTAGCACAGAGGAGTTTAACCAAACAACAAAACAAAAAAATAACCTGATCGCATCTAAATAAACATTCTCTATCTACTCAAGTATCCACACTTCCAAGGTCCAGTCCAATTCTAGGCCCAGGTATTCTTTTTTTTAGGCATGATGTCCCTGCCCAGTTCAATTCATCCCCCCCCTCATCCCCTTCCGCAGCTCCAGGATTAAACTCACAAAGAAAAACAGCAGACAGATTCCCTTTTAATGCAGATCTGAACTCTTTCTTCTCACTGGTGCTCCTGGCTCCCTGCCAACACTTTCTAGCTAGCTAGGTTTAACCCTTTAGTCACTGAATACTGGGATGTTCAGAAAAGAACAGTGGGCCTCCCATCCATCACAGAAGCGAGACAGCCTCTTTACTCCTGCTCAAGAGTTTCCTGTTTATACATCCCAGAATTACAATAGCTTTTTAAGCCCCAACGCCACAATGGGAGCTCATGTTCTGCTGATTACCCACCATGACCTCTACATCTCTTTTCCCCGCCCTGCAAGTCTGGCGCACAGAACCATGGGAAGTGGCATAGGCTAGCCTGGGCCAGGGCAAAGGAACACGTGGGCCTTTCTCTTCTCCATCTCTCCCTCTGCATTGCACAGCAGGGCGCAGGAGTGCCAGGGGGCTCTGTGGACGCTGTTTGGCTTAATGCCAGCGAAAGCAGGGTCTACAGGAGTACTTACGGGCTCCTAGTGTTAAGAGCTGTGATGTGGTTGCCTCAGCAGCGTGGCTCAGTGCTTCTGTTCTTGGAGCTCTGGTGTTATCAGTGGTCAGTGCAGGTAACGCAGCCTGCTCCTGCTGCAGATCTCGCTGTTATGCACAAAGACCGACCACAGACACCGTCTGGTGACAGAGGCACTTGGCCAGGTTTATAGCCGTGTAGTCACAGATCTAGTGCCCTGGATTTGCGGTTACGCGTGCACCAACTCATGAGTGCCCCAGGACGAGGAGCAAGTCAGTCAGTAAGTCTCTGTTGTCCCTTCGGCCATGCAAAGGGGGTAAGGCCAGGCACCCCAATATTTATAGCCTAAAATAAACTTGTCTGGTTTCGGACATTTGTTTGCTCCCTCCCCTTGTACCTAGTACCTTGAACCGAAAAATATTAGCGGAGACACTGTTGAGCATCCACTGAGGATGCGCTCGGTGAGGCTAATCTTCGTGTTTTACCTCATCCCCGTTGCAGGGTTCCAGACCAAGGAGGATATCTACTGCCTCGCTTTAGCGAAGGCCCTGTACACTGTGCCCACGCCAGTGACTGCTGGGTTTTATGCACCATGGGGACATTGCAAAAACGTGCTCTTACACAAAATCAAGGGTGCGTACTGCCCCGGGGAACGTAAGACGGGGAAGGAACCTTGTGGGGATGGGGATTAGTGGATGACAACTATCTCCAAAGAGCCAGAGCCACCCGTACTCATTTGCCGATTATGCAATCGCATAGGGGACCTGAAAATTTGGAGCAGCACTGGGTTTTCATGTCCACTCCACCCACCTGCCTCTTCCTATCCATGGTCTGTGGCTCTGCTTCCTCCAGCAGCAGAAGTTCTAGAAGATCTAGTTAATTTACAAGTGACAAAGTCTGCTCGAGCTACTGGCAGAACATCGACGACATGGTAATGAAGCCATTTAACAGGCATTTGCCAACCTCTGCTAAATGTTTGCTGAATTTACTGTGAGAGTCGACAGGACCTTAGTTTAAAATGTGTTTGTTTATTAGTGTGTGGATGAGGATTATAAAATCACATCGCTAAAAATTCAACATCCATCTGGGCTGCTGTTGGGCAGATGGGCACCAGTTTAATAGTATGGCGTAGGATCCCATCAATCCTAAGGATGGCTTTGCCAAGAGCTACCCATTCTTGATTGCTTCCCAGAAGGGAGGGATTGTGAAGCTGGAAGACCCTTCAGGAGGAGAGATTTAAGGCACTGCCAGGTACCTAACATATCTTCCTCTTTTATCTCAGAGAACATGGAAAACGAATCGAAGAAGAAAGACCAGGAGGAATTTCAGCGGACGCAGAAGATGCAGCGTGACAACACTGGCCGGGATCTACTCAAGCTCCTGTTACTCATGATCTTCTACCGGCCGGTCCTGACGGAGCAGCAGAAGTGGAGAAGGAACGTGAAACACGTCTTCATCCATTTCAGCGCCTGGGAGTACGCGGGCTGCGACCAGCTCTGGGCAGGCCTCATTACCACACTGTGCGACGGCATCGAAAGCCACTTTGGTCTCCTACCCATGAGCATTTACAGGACCATAGACAGGAAATGTAGCATCATCGAAAGACCAGGGGATCAGGAATGGGTTAGCAAGAAGTTCCTCTTCCTCCCGCTGTGGGTGGCTGTGATCCTTTTGATCATGGTAGCTATTGGGGTGGGTGGTCTCCTCCTAGTGTTTGGGATCCCCATCGGGGATGCCTCGGGAGACGCCATAGCTGTCGTGGAAGGCATTGGGGTGACGGCTGTCAGCGTCTCTGCAGCAGCTGCCATACGGCTCACTATCACAGTGGTACGAAACATTATCGTCACCCAGAAGAGCCAGCTGGAGAGACAGATGAACCAGACGGCTCTCAGCGCACAGCTGGGCTTCATGAGCTGCGTGAAAAGCGAAGTCAGGACAATCACTGGGTTCCTGCAGTACATGGAGATCTTCCAGCGGCGGAAGCTGCGGGTGGTGCTGGAGATCACCCACTTGGATACATGCAGCCCTGACAAGGTGGTGGGCGTCCTTGATGCCATGAACATTCTCCTCTCAGACGATGACGCCCCTTTCATCTCCATCCTGGCTGTTGACTCCAGCATCATTGTCGACTGCGTGGAAAGCTCCAAGTATATGAGAGGTATGGCCAACAACGGCTACGAGTTCTTAAACCGCATCGTCACCCTGCCCTTCTCTGTCCCTCGGATGGACTGCGACACCAAGCGGAGGCTGATCAGGAATATCATCGCGCGCAAGGAGCAGCTAGAGGCAGAGGTCGGCTTCCGGCAGGATGGCAAGATGGAAGCCAGCTCTGACTTCCTCAACATCTCTCGCTACCATTCGGCCAACCACGATGCCCAGAATCCAGTTGCAGAGGACAGCCAGATACCTCTCATGGTTGGAACCCCAGCGCTGGGAACCGGCAGCTGCGGGAAAGGTATCCGAGCCAAAGACCTCATTCAAGATGCTTTCGACTACCTCCTGGATGACGCCTTGAAGGAATTCATGACAGACAACGTGGTGCAGATGCGGCGCATCGTGAACACCGTCACCATCACCATCAGGCTGCTGGCGAGTAACATCCCCAAGGATGAAGTGTGTCCGAAGAAGGTGGTGGAATGGGTGCTCCTTGCCAACCAGTGGCCGTGCCGTCTGAGCTGGCTCTTGCAGTGCATCGAGGATGAGGAGCAGAGGAGTCGAATGGGCAGCTGCCATGGAAGCCCGCTCCGCCCCGACATGTCTCTGTGGGAGGTCTACGAGAAGTACATGGAAGAGCTGGACATGCTGAAAGGCCAGATGGAAAAGCTGCTGGAACTGGACCAGGATCCCGAGCTGTTCCACACTTTCCTGTGCGGCAGGTTTCGGGTGGAGGAGGCCCTCTTCTACCTCCCCTTCACGGTCAATTTGGACCCATCCCTGAAAAGACAGATGGAGCTGCAACGTGGCAGCCACAGACTGAAACGGACAAAGAAATTCGACAAGCTCAGCGCCTGCACTCTGCTGGGTATGACGGTGGAGGATGTCTGCCGAGAGGTGGGTCACCCTTGGGTTTCCTTCCTTCGAGCAGGGCCAGCTGTCGATAGAATGTCCATGCCTCTTCATCGCAAGAAGCATGTCATTCATGTGACAGCAGCTGCCCACAGATGATGGCTACAGGCAGAGCCATATTTGCAAATCGTGGGGCCCTGAATAATTGAGGGCCCTTCTGCAGGATTGCCTGGGCCTTTTCCCCTCATGCAGCTTCTGCTGGAGGTCTGGTCCTTCCTACTACCTCCCTACCCCAAGCAGGGCTCAGGAACTAGAGCAGAGTTGCAGATCCTCTCTGCTTGCTAGCTTGCTGCTGCTGCTGATTTGAACCCCGTAGCAGATTTGAACCTAGGCCCTCTAGGAGTGTGTCTAAACTACATGGCTCCGTCGACGGAGCCATGTAGATGAGGCTGATTGGCAGAGGGAAATGAAGCTGCGATTTAAATAATCATGGCTTCATTTAAATTTAAATGGCTGCCGCGCTCTGCCGACCAGCTGATGATCAGCTGTTTGTCGGCAGATCGGGGCAGTCTGGACGCTTCCCCGTCGACGTGAAAGCCCTTTGTCGACCTCCCCGGTAAACCTCATCCCACGAGGCATCAGGGGAGGTCGACAAAGGGCTTTCATGTCGACGGGAGCGTCCACACTGCCCCGATCTGCCGACAAACAGCTGATCATCAGCTGGTCGGCAGAGCGCAGCAGCCATTTAAATTTAAATGAAGCCGCGATTATTTAAATCGCGGCTTCATTTCCCTCTGCCGATCAGCCTCATCTACATGGCTCCATCGATGGAGCCATGTAGTTTAGACACACCCCTAGAGGCCTCGACAGCTGGAGCCATGAAGGCAGCTGGCTCCCAGCTTAGGATGTAGAGCTCCCTTGTTCTTATCTCTGGCTGTAAGAGGTCCAATTGCCACACGAAGGGACAGTGAACCACACACACTAGGTGTGTGGATTACACTGCCAGCTGAGAGGAGCACGTGGGGGAGGGCGAAGGGAAAAGCCCTGCAGCAGACAGGACAGAGCGTCCCCAGAGACGAACCGGCAGAGGCATATCCTCAGACATACAAGAACACATGGCTGCTGCATTGGGGAACTCAAAAATTTGGTGTCCAAATTTTCCGGTGCCCTATGCAGCTACATATTTCCTATGGGCCTAGGGACAGCCCTGACTACGGGCCCCAGAGCTGGGAGAAAACTGTCCCACATAACTGGTGCATAACTGGAGGGAGAGGAGCGAGAATTAGTGGGGGTAGGATGTTGAGGGGAACAGGCGGTGTGGGATGGGGGCTTTCGGGGAAGGCACAGTGTGGGTTTGAGGCCTCAGGAGTAGGGGGGGCACATGAGAGGGAATGGGCAGAGTGAGGATGAGGGGGAAAGGGTGATGTAGGGGGCAAGGCCACAGTCCGGGCTCTGCTAGTTCCCCCACTTTCTGCTGCTCCTGACTCTTGGTTTGCACAAAACATTTCTTCTTGGAACAACTCGGTTCCTTGGAGCTCTTTCCTCCAACCCCGAAGCCATTGGCTGGCTCTCCCCGGGTTCATCCTTTACGCTCTGAAATGACTTTGGTCGGTTTTAAGACTGGGAGACCCGTAGCTGTCTGTTATGCACTCCAGAGAGAAGAGAGGCAAAAACATAAATACTCTTGCTGGAGGCCTGCAGCGTAATACCCCTTATCCAGAATAACACACAAGAACCCTGAGGCTATGTCTACACTGCTAGCTTTTGCCTGCAGAGAGCATGCTAGGGTGTGTCTAGACTACATGCCTCCGTCGACGGAGGCATGTAGATTAGACAGATCGGCAGAGGGAAATGAAGCCGCGATTAAAATAATCGTGGCTTCATTTAAATTTAAATGGCTGCCCTGCTCTGCCGATCAGCTGTTTGTCGGCAGATCGGGGCAGTCTGGACGTTCCCCTGTCGACAGAAAACCCTTTTGTCGACCGCCCCGTTATGCCTCGTGGGATGAGGTTTACCGGGGCGGTCGACAAAAGGGTTTTCTGTCGACAGGGGAACATCCAGACTGCCCCGATCTGCCGACAAACAGCTGATCGGCAGAGCAGGGCAGCCATTTAAATTTAAATGAAGCCGCAATTATTTTAATCGTGGCTTCATTTCCCTCTGCCGATCTGTCTAATCTACATGCCTCCGTCGACGGAGGCATGTAGTCCAGACACACCCCTAATGAAGCACAAGAAGTTGCTAAGGAGTGCTTCATTAGCATACTCTCTGCCTGCAAAGGCCCGCAGTGTAGATATAGCCTTAGGTCGAGAGGCCCAACTCCACCCCCGTCAGGCTGACTGCATGCTTCCCTCCAGCCTACAAGCAGGGTCAGGAAACCTTCCCTCTTCATTTCAACACACCCCTCCAGTGGTCCCTGCATTGCTAGCTTTTGCCTGCAGAGAGCATGCTATTTCCCCTGCCGTGCCAACTTGCTCAGCGGTGCCCCTAGCAGAATCCAAGCACACGGCAGTGGGGTGTGCAGGGTACCATACCTGGCCCCACAGCCGGCCGGCCCGCCTTGTTTGCTAGAATCTGAGCAAGCCCAGACAGGTTCCTCTCGGGAGCTCTAGCGGACCCTTCCTAAAAACGTGTTTGGCGACCTGTTCAGTAGATGCACGGCACTAACGGGTGCTCCCACTTCTCTTCCAGATGGACACAATCAGCTTGAAGGAGGAAAACGTCCCGCTGTACAAACAGAGGCTCAGGGACCATAATCTCAACGGGCGCGCGCTGGTCTATAGTGACAACACTGAAATCAAAGAGGCCCTGCACATGAGTCTTGGCGAATGGACCCTCTTTAGCATCCATTTCCTTGGAGTGTTTCCCCCGGCGAATTTGGCCTCTTCTGTGGTGTCCCCCGTCCCGTTCCACGTCAGGCCAGAGGCTCTGAAGAACATGGTTGCCTTAAGAGAGACTGTGGCGAGAGGGAGCAAGCTCTCTCTGAACAGCTCCAGGGAAGATCTTTGGGAAAAGAGATAACTCTGAATCCTGAACACAGAGGTGAAAGTGCCCTGGTGCGCAGCTCCAGCAAGAACTGCAAAGACCTGGGCTGCAACAGGACAGTACCTGTGAGAAACTGTAAAGTTACTTTCACGGCCGCCTGTACAAAACCAGAAGCAAGATCGGGGCTTTCGCCCACAGTGTACCTCCCTGAGACTCCAGTGACATCGCACGGATGAATCATAGAATCCTAGAGTTGGAAAAGACCTCAGGAGTCATCAAGTCCAGCCCCCTGCCCAAGGCAGGACCAATCCCAACTCAATCATCCCAGCCAGGGCTTTGTCAAACCGAGACTTAAAAACCTCTAGGGATGGAGATTTCACCACCTCCCTAGGGAACCCAGCCCAGTGCTTCCCCACCCTCCTAGGGAAATAGTTTTTCTTAATATCCAACCTAGACCTCCCCCGCTGTAACCTGAGACCACTGTTCCGTGTTCTGCCATCCCTCACTACTGAGAACAGCCTCTCTCCATCCTCTTTGGAACCTCCCTTCAGGAAGTTGAAGGCTGCTATCAAACCCCCCTCGCTCTTTGCTTCTGCAGGCTAAACAAACCCAAATCCCCCAGTTTCTCCTCATAGGTCATGTGCTCCATACCCCGAATCATTTTGGTCAAGCTCCCCTGGACCCCCTCCAATGCGTCCCCATCCTTCCTGTAGTTGGGGGCCCAGAACTGGACACAATACTCCAGATGTGGCCTCACCAGAGCCGAATAAAGGGGAATAATCACTTCTTTGGATCTGCAGGCAATGCTCCTCCTAATGCCCCCTAATATGCCATTAGCCTTCTTGGCTACAAGGCCACCCTGTTGACTCATCTCCGGCTTCTCATCCACTGGAATCCCCAGGTCCTTTTCTGCTGAACTGCTGCTTAGCCAGTCGGTCCCCAGCCTGTAACAATGCTTGAAGCAATCAGATGACAAGAGAAGAATTAAGGATCCGGGGGGGAAGGAGGGGAGGGACTGTACTGGGTCTGAGGGATTTGGGGCACATTCATGTCAACGGGGCTGGTGACAGACGTTGTCGGGCCCTGGGTAATGTATGGGAGGGGGTCGGCTCAAGACCCCCTCAAAGGGGCAAGGCTCTAGACCCCCTCAAAGGGGCAAAGCTAAAGGTAGGAGGGGCAAGGCGAGGGCCAATCAGGCCTTAGCGCCACCCACCTTGCACCAGACAGAGCTCTAGGATTGATTTCATTTGCCCGGGTCTCTGGCAGTGGCGGCTGCCATAATAGTCGATACAGTGACCCAGAGGCCTGGACCCTTTTAAATCATCAGCTCCCGAGACAACTGCCCCCTTTGCCTCTCCCCCTCCCCATCCGTGGCCCCTGTCTGTGGGGCTTCAGACCCTGGTGGTCAAAGTTGTGAAAGTAGAAAGAATTATACTGTAAGAAAAAGATGAATTGTGCTGTAATAACTGAATAAGTTGAAGGAATTCTGTTTGTCTTTTTAAGAGAAAGAAGAAAAGTATGTTAATGTTGATTGTAGGTATGCAGATCAAGGTGCTAGCCAATTTGGGCCTGAGTTTAACAGGAAAAGGAACATTAAGTGTTAGACAGGAAACAATTCCAGATAATCAGGGAGATATAGCCAGGAGATTGCTGTGTGCTTAATATTGAAATGAAGATACTTAACCACACTAATAATGTGAAGTTTTGCCACATCCTTTGATCTTGTTAACTTGGCCTTTTGACTGTATAAAATCAAGGGGTTTGAACCTTGTATGGTACTCACATTTTCTCCATGCATTTTAGCAAAGCTTTGCTGAAATAAACAGAGCAGTCTGCCAAATCTGTGAGTCCTGTCTGACTTTGACAATTTGGAGGTCCCACTGAGATGGCAACCGTCTTCGCTGAGGCTGTGTGATCCCTGACTGTTTTGCAGGATGACCGTGGTAGCCGGCACCTGGGCATTTGGCCCGAGCGGTCCTCCACCAGAACGGAAAGGTGCACAACCACAGCGAAGTCTACGCCATCGAACCTGTTGGTTCCTGCTCTGTTCTGGTAGGGATCCCGGGATCTAACATCAGGACTCTGGTCAGGTAATTATTTTGTCCGGACTGAGGACTGTCTTGTCTCTGTGTCTATCCGTCTTCCCTGTGGTGTGAGTGAGTCTGGGAGCCATCCCTGTCCAGGGACTGGCCGACCAAGGGGCTCCTGTCCCCACGGTCTGTGTGACTGGAATCTGCACAATCGCAGCCGCACCGCACCTTGGATAAAATCCTTGGAGTGAACACAAGGGCGATTGAGGCAGTAGCCTGTGGGCTTCTTTTGTGTGTTGCACTGGGCACCGCTCTGACGAACCCGAATTTCCTCCTTGTGTAATTGGTGTATGAAGTCCTCCTGTATGGGTAACTAGACGTCTAAGCAGGGATAGTTCCCTAAAGGGACCCTGGCTCAGTTTATATATTTTAGAAAGGGTCCGGACTCCTGTAAATTTCTGGAAAAATGATCTAGATTGACTCTGGGGGGATCCCAAAACTCAGTGGCCACTGTTAGGATCTTGGAACAAAGACCAAGTGGACGTCTTAAAAGACAAACTTGGCCTTCCCAAAAACTAAATTGGCTAGAGGAGAGGTAGATTGCTTCATGCAGTGGTGGGACGAGGCAAATCTTAAATGAACTGAATCGAAGCTCGCCTCCCTTAAAAATTCTAATTATAAGAAAAAGCTTTATTGGAAACCTCCTCTCCCACCACCAGATCGAGCGCTTCCCTTTACCCCGTCCTCCAAGAAGACTCAGACCGGTCCTACTTGAAGCTATAAACCCTTGGCCCACACGGAGCTCCACTCGATTTTAAAAGGTTTTCCAAAGCCCCAGGAAAACCCTACCAAATTTGCAGAGAAATTTTGCTAGTGTGCAATGCCTATGAACCCTCTGAAGCAGACCTCCTGCAACTGTGTAAGCTACTTATAACCCCGTAAACAGCAACAAAGAAAAAAAAAAACCCGGGCAACTATCACACAGACTGACTGATGGTTTTTTTTGTTTGTTTGTTTTTTTTGGGGGGGTTTTTGGGGTACAGCAACCAGGTAAAAATGGACAGGGCGCCCTGGCGCATGCGTTTGTTAATAGCCTCTTATCTGCTATTAGCAGTATGTTAAAGCAAATAAGTGTTGGATGGGAGGCCAAGACCATGGACAAATTGCAAGCAGTGGCAGAGCATTGCCACTGCACTCTAAAAGGAAAGAGAAGCAGTCCTCACAAAAGTTGATAGCTCTGCAAATACAGCATTATTCAGGGCAGGGCAGACAGTACTGGGAACGGGGAGGGTACCAAGAATGGGGATAAGGTCGGAGAAGGG